>NW_020639737.1:0-2000 GCF_003573695.1 Papaver somniferum
TTTTCTCTCATGTTTTTCTCTTTGAAATGTCTAAGGACCACTTTGATGTTAATGATAAAGTTGGAAAATAAAAGTGGTTTAAGTGACTGATTTTCTTAAAGGAACTCCCTCAAGATGATCAATCTCAAAAGGGTAAGAATCTTGATTCTGTGATTTATTCATTAAAGTCGCTGATGAGACTTCTTCTTCTGTTGTGCCACCTATTATGGTGCTTTAACAATTCAAGTCGCCGATGAGACTTCTTATCCTGTTGTGCCTCCTATTATCCATTCCTTAGGAGGTGTTAACTTCGAAAGGGAGTCAATTCTGAAAATTTTTAACCTTGTTGTTGGGAATTTGGTCTACTTGAGTTATAGCCCTATCAACAAACTTCCATGTTTTTGCGTGAAAACTTCCATGTGATTCAGAAGTTGGGTCAAGTTGCTTACATATTAGATCTACCTCATATCTCCAAGATTCACCTTGTTTTCCATATCTCCCAGTTAAAGAAGAAGTTAGGTGTTGCCGCTTCCACACTACCATCCTTAGCATCAGTAAATCGAGATGGTGAGATTATCCTTAAGCCCATATATCCACCTTTAGTTCATGCTAAGTTTTCGTGAAGGAATGAGAATAAAACAACTGTTGATTCAGTGGTCACACATTATTCCACCTGATGTTACTTTGGATGATCTTACTAATGTTAGGGTTCATTTTACAAAATATCATCCTTGAGGACAAGGATATTCTGAAGAGGGGAGTATTTTCATGGCTCTGTGGTGCCCTGCAACCATCATGTGGATGTGTACGTTTATTTTTTATAATTTATTTATTAGGTGTTTTCATTAGCAGTTAACTCTATTTTAAGTTTCTCAAATCTATTAAATCTGTACGGTGGTAGTTCAACCACGTGTAAGGTCTTTGTGGATTATGGTTTAGTATTAGGTCTTCTTCTCCTTTAATACGCCTTTACTTGCATTAAGTGTTATTTATCAAAATAGAAAAGAGAAGGAAGTATAGTGGTAATGAGGTTACATATTTATTAGTTATATCTTCATCTTCATGTTACCTATAAGTGAGCATAATACAATGTGTTGATGGATAGTAGTGGGGGTGTATTTGGAGAGATGGGAGACTATAAGTGGGTGGCATTTTAACTAGACATGAACTTCTTCTGTCAGTATTTAATGAATTCATATCAGACCTCTGTCATGAGATGCGAACTTATTTTAAGTGCAATATATGTTCGTAGGGGGGTCAATATTGATATTGAATCAGTTAAAAGAATATATAACAGTGTCTCCAAATGGATTTTAAGTTGGTTTTCTGCTAGGAACTATGATAATGATGAAAAGTGGTTATATTCTCTTATGATAGGATTTTGGGTGTTGTGATAAACAATTTCAGGGAGTTTCTCTTAACCATTACCCCTCCATTTCAAAAAGATAACCTTGGTTTCCGTATGTCAAAAAGATAGGCTTGTTTCCTTTGATGGAAAGTCAAACATTGTAAATTTACTCATTTTACCATATTAAGGACCACATCTCTATCTCGTAAAAAATGTGGGGACCATT
Source organism: Papaver somniferum (assembly GCF_003573695.1). Lineage (NCBI taxonomy): Eukaryota > Viridiplantae > Streptophyta > Magnoliopsida > Ranunculales > Papaveraceae > Papaver > Papaver somniferum. The sequence goes on from NW_020639737.1 coordinate 1,554, forward strand.
TTTCTCTCATATTTTTCTCTTTAAAATGTCTAGGGGCACTTTGATTTTAATGATAAAGTTGGAAAATACATGAAAAAGTGGCTTAAATAATTGGTTTTCTTATTTTTTATGCGAAGCCAAAAAAACCTATCTTTTTGAAACTGAAGGAATACAATACTGTGCATAAAATTAATCACCATCTTGCTCACATTTACATTGTTCAGAAACATCACAAATAATATCTGGTGATAACTGTATATATGGATGGAAACCACCTGTATAAGGAGTTTTAAAATTTAATATTGATGCTTCATATGATCATGACACTAACCAACTTGTAAAAATGCGGGGGTCTAGCAACCACACCCAACAATTCGTATGGAAATCTGAAAGTACTTACTCCAATATACTTTCTAAATAATCAATTAGACAATCAGACTCAATCTAAAGTAAAGTATATCAAAGAGT
>NW_020639738.1:0-1000 GCF_003573695.1 Papaver somniferum
TAGACTTTCCTAGTGATTGCTGAGTTTAAGTCTCCACATACCTTTTGTTGATGAAGTTCCACAAGTTCCCCTTAGTAGTTCTCCATCTTCAAATGATGAACGGTGCGGGATCTAAGCTCAACTACATTGTATATGTCCTAGTCCGAGACATCTATAAATAGGATAGAAATCAATACTTATAGTTCTGATCACAAACATTAACAAACATGCTTGAGATAGCAACCCATGCGAGTTTGACCGAGCAACGTTCAACAACTTGGAACCGTTTTTTTTTACGTGATCATACAGGTAAATGCAAGGGAGTCAAGGAAGAATACACAAATGAAGTATTAAGTCTTGAGATGGGAGAATGTATGGTGATACGAAAATCTTTGAGTTGGGCAAAAAGATTGCAAAGCTACAAAGGTGCATGTGGATGATGATGCAAAGCTTGTTAATTATCCAGTTAATATATAGAGACTCATTACTTATTCAATGGGATAATAGAAACCTAAATAAGGATATTAAGCATCCGACTTTAAATTTTGCACATTGTATTTTCTATTTCACTAGTCATGATAATATTCAAGTACGTGATCACATCTCTAAAACAATTAGACAAAACAACTATTAAAAAAACAATGGACAATTTCACGGTTGTCGTTTGTGATCTTTTGGCAAAAGATCAAGATAACATTTTAACGTGAAGGAAATAAAAATTCCGATTAACCATCCTACTGTAGATGGTGGATTTTCGACAAGGGATAAAATTGTAAACTCATAATTATACGAATCTCTGATCCAACAATCAGACGTAAGTATCGAGACGCGGGTCTCTCATCGAATTCTCAACGGAGAGTACTTTCTCTCAGAGTACATGTAGATATGTAGTGTCACGACTGGACAACGACATATCTCATGAATACTGAATACTTTCAGTGATTATTTCTATACAGTATCACGAGATGGACGGTTCCTAGACAGCTTGCTCTGCTAGTATAGAGCGATAACGTCTTCAGGA
>NW_020639739.1:0-2000 GCF_003573695.1 Papaver somniferum
TTTGTATAAACCAGTGATGCTTGGTCAGTGAAACAGGTTGTGAAGGATTCTTATCAAGAAGATAGACACAAGAAACTTACGATTAGCTATGTGTAAATCAAAACCCAGCCGTAAGTATTTACTAATTTTGACTTTGATCAATACGAATCTTTTTACGGTTACTTAAAAAAAATCCAACTGTATCAAAAGTACGGCTGGTATTTTTTTAATCAAACCCAACTGTAATTAATTTTTAAAAACATCAAATGTCTCAGAATTTTTTTAGCTTTTCAGAATCGAACCCAACAGTAAAAATGTATAAGTTTAGAAACCTAACCGTAACTACAGATGTATTTATATATATTTTATTTTACGATTACGAGTTCTTAGTTCTCTAACCGGAACAAACTCACATAACAAATCTATGGTTAGCAAATTGAACACACCTAACTGTAACTAGTCTGCAAACCTAAATTTCTACTTATTTCAATAAATCAAATAATTTTAAACACTAAACAGGAAAAAATTAGATGAGTTTGTGCCGAATAAAGCATCACAAAACTATTGCATACATAGGAATTTTTCAACGGTTTCATCTTGGTTTTTTTAATTGAGATCTAATTATTGATTATTAATTTTGACGCCATTACGTACGTTAGTGGTGACATATTGGAGTTATTATCTCCTCAGTTGATATCATGTTTCTAAGTGTTTATCTCGCAATATTTTGTATCCACATTTTGCCTCTTCTCGCACTGATCTTTCAGAAGAAAGAATGGTGAGAGAAGTATAACTGAAAGGGTCAACCCCGTCTCTTAGTATTCTTCAAATCCACCGACATTTATCCATGTTTCCGCGTAACTGTCTACATGTGTTCTGAACAGTTCTTTTCAACCGACACGTCTTTAAGATTTCTTATTTTTTAACCGGTAACCATTTTCCCCGATTTTTTTTCCTTAATAAATGCAGAAGAGAGAGATTTTTCTTTATCGCCTTCTTCCCCTTTCATCTTCCCCTGAATCTTCTCTGAAATTTTTCTTCGTCGTCTTAAGGTTCATCTCGGTGTTAATCTCAGTTTTAATCGATGGATTCATCCTCTAGGTTAGTGTATTTTACGTGGATTCACCTTGTTACTTGTTATGCCATTCTAATCTCTGCATTATATTTGATTTGAAACTTCTCTTGCAATTGTTGAAGTTTCTCCTGCTGTTGTTTCTGACTTGGTACTATCATATTCCCATATTTTGGTTTTCTTACAGTTTTGTCTTTTCCACTCTGATTAATAAATCCTCTTCGAATACCAAGAAAATTTACGGTGGAAAGAAAATTGTTTTCTCAAAAACCTTCACCCTCCCCCGCTTCAATGGGTCAGGAAGAGGAGTACGTTCCCAAGAGGAAATCTTCACACAGTAAAAGAGTAAAAATTCACCTTTCACTCTCACAAAGGAACTACCTCAAGATGATCAATCTCAAAAGGGTAAGAATCCTGATTCTGTGCTTTATTCATTAAAGTCGCTGATGAGACTTCTTCTTCTGTTGTGTCACCTGTTATGGTGTTTTAACCATTCAAGTCGCTGATGGACCTTCTTATCCTGTTGTCCCTCCTATTAGCCATTCTTTGGAGGTGTTAAATTTCAAAAGGAGTCATTTCAGAAATTTTTTAACCTTGTTGTGGGGGATTTGGTCTACTTGAGTTACATCACTACAAACAAACTTCCATGTTTTTTTTGCGAAAATTTCCATGTGATTCAAAAGGTGGGTCAAGTTTCAGATATATTAGAGCTACCTCCTATCTCCAAGATTCACCTTGTCTTCCATATCTCCCAGTTAAAGAAGAAGTTAGGTGTTGCCGCTTCCACACTGCCATCCTTACCATTGGTAAATTCAGATGGTGAGATTATCCTAAGGTCCATAGCCACCTTGAACTCACCCTAAGTTTTTTGTGAAGGAAGGGAAATAGATAAACTGTTTATTCAGTGGTCACACGTTACTCCACCTGATTTTACTCGGGAGGATCTTAT
>NW_020639740.1:0-598 GCF_003573695.1 Papaver somniferum
ATAGCGTCCACCAATTTAGAAAAGGAAAGTGGATGATTCTAATAATGGGAAAGGGAAGCGATCACCAATATAGTGTTTGATGTTTGATATTGAGATGTTTAATTTTGATTTGTAGAAATTTTACGAGGTGGGTTTCTAATAGAAGTTCTATAGTAATTTTACGAGGTGGGTTTCCCATTCTTTCTCATTTTACTAATCATTTTCATTCAATTGATTTATACACATTCGTAGTATTCAATCCAAAATATATATATTCTACATATTTTCTACGATAATAATTCACTTGTTCATTCCGTCCATTTCTAATACGGAAAATCTGTCATTTGTCCAAAAAAATTTAAAACATGGTTCAAATGGACGAGTAAAAATTATTATTGGTGAAATGGGAAAAAAAGAAATAGCAAGGATGAAACTGGATTCATCGCGGCTTAAACTTAAAAAATAACAAGGATGAAACTGGATGCATCCTGATATAAATTAAAAATAAGAAAAAATATTTGAAAATAGGTAGGATGAAACTGGTTACATCCTGGCTATTTTTATATTTTTGTCCATTTGAACAATATCTTTTTAATTTTTGTCCATTTAAACAGTATCA
>NW_020639740.1:609-1000 GCF_003573695.1 Papaver somniferum
AAATTGGTTACATCCCGGCTATTTTTATATTTTTGTCCATTTGAATAGTATCTTTTTAATTTTTGTCCATTTAAACAATATCAAAATGTACAAATTTTTTTCACCCAGGAATTTTTGATTTTGGTCTTTTTAACCAATTTTGTGTTTGTAATACAATACTCGAAATTCTATCTAATTGAAAACCGAAGGTAATTACCGAATTTGTTTCCAATCATTACCTAGCTCTTGGCTTTCTATTGGCCAGATAAATTTGAAAAATCGTATTCCTTGTTCGTTTTGTAATTTGGGACGGAAATTATGATCTTAAATACTTTTTAATACTCTTTATATCCTAATTGCGTGATTAAAAAAAATTTGGGACGGAAAAAAGAAAGAATCGGAAAAATCTGAT
>NW_020639741.1:0-622 GCF_003573695.1 Papaver somniferum
ATACGTTAGGGAATGAAACTGTTTAAGTCAAATATCATTAACCTCAAGTGGAAGGATGATTGTTGTCGTTGTAGCTCCTTGCTTCTTCAAATCTTCAAGTCTTCGCAATACTTGTAATGCCTCATATCCTAATACTTTGAAGCTAACCTATACGAAGTTGACTCTAGTACATAATCAAGCGACTCTTAACATGAGTTTTGATTCACTAAAATATGACAACAAAACTTGACATACCAACGCTTGGTGGGTTCAACCGAGCAATGCACTAACAATAAGATTCCTTCGTATGAACGATGAATCCAACCATCTACGGGTAAGATTCCATGTAGATATGCTCTTAGACCTTAACCAAACCCTAATTTTTGTCAACTTCAAGAAAGAAAGTGGCTCCGAGATCGAAAACTGGACCAATATAGATAAGATTCCTTCGTATGAACGATGAATCCAACCATCTACAGGTAAGATTCCATGTAGATATTCTCCCAGACCTTAACCAAACCCTAAATTCGTAAACTTTGAGAAAGTGGCTCCGAGATCGATAACTGGACCAATATAGATAAGATTCCTTCGTATGAACGATGAATCCAACCATCAACAGGTAAGATTCCATGTAGATATTCTC
>NW_020639742.1:0-397 GCF_003573695.1 Papaver somniferum
CGAATTTAGATAATTGTATAAGCCCAAAATGATTTATTGTGGAAGTCATTTTGAGATATGCACAAATCTTGAGAAGATAATATGGATCTTTTAGGATTTACTCAAATCTTGTGAAGATAAAAAAGGATCTTCACAGATAGGCTCAAATCTTGTCAAGATAAACATGGATTTTCATGGATAGATATAAATATTTAAGGATACTTACAAATCCAGATGGTTATTTTGGATAACTACGAATCTCGGTTATTATGGAACCAAATCAGGGTTTATGCCTAGAAATAGAGGCTAAAATCCAACTCAAAAGGTACACAATTTCTATTCCTTTTCTCCACAACTTACTTGCATAGAACTCTTGTTGACTTTAGCATCAGAGTGTCTTTGCAGGTACCCCCCCCCC
>NW_020639742.1:597-1000 GCF_003573695.1 Papaver somniferum
TTTTTTTTTTTTTCAGGCCCCCCCCCCCCCCCCCCCCCATTTTCCATCAACAATTCTTGGTGAATCTAATCAACGGCGGCGATTCGATCATCATACACACATCTCGAGGAGTGTTGGGGTAATTAATTTTGCACTAACATCTTTTGGCGCCGGCTAAGGGGATTCGTGTAAAACAATCGTGTTTTATCATTGAGATAGGTGCGTCTAAAGCTCAGCAACCATGCACGAGCTCGCAGCAAAAAATCAGCACGTGAAATCCATAAAAAGAGGAAAATCAGGGTGCAGAAGCAAAAGATGAAGCATTGCCGCAAACAGAACAAGCGTTGCAAAAAGGTGTTGTGAAATCCAGAGATACGGTAACAGTTGTATATGTTGCAGAAGCTGTTGCTAAAGCATATTATTC
>NW_020639743.1:0-353 GCF_003573695.1 Papaver somniferum
GATCTCTACCTTAGAGGATACTCTCACTATGTTAGCAAATAACCATGAAATGCTAAAAAAGAACCACATGAGCTTTCAACAAGAAACTAGGCAAGAATTGAAGAATAATTCCCAGAGTCTTTCCAAATTATAACTTCAAGTAGGACAAATAGATAAGTTCATAAGTGAGAGAGAAGAAGGAAGGTTCCCTAGTCGTACTGATACCAACCCAAAAGGAGAGAAATCGTACAATCATGTGAATGCTGTCACAACCCTTAGGAGTGGAAAGAAAGTTGACAACAAGGTTGCCATGCCTGATAGTGAACATGCTGTAGTTCACCCTGCTGAGCCAGAAAATGAGGAGACTGATAGAG
>NW_020639743.1:553-772 GCF_003573695.1 Papaver somniferum
TAGGTGTGTTTGGAAAAATAAGGCTTTGTGGCGAAATTGGCTAAAAATGCGGCATTTGGACCTCCGTTGATAACGTACCGGAAGCGCCCCAGAATTGTACCGGAAGTACCCCAGGAATATCCCGGAGGAACCCCGAAAAAGTGCGGAAAACATCCCAGAAAAATCACTAAAGGCACCCAAGTTTTGGTTATTTCCACCCAACAATTTTATTTCAGCCCC
>NW_020639744.1:0-333 GCF_003573695.1 Papaver somniferum
ATTGGGTTAATGTATAACCAAAGAAAACAATGCTTTGTTTAGACTACTCTATTTGATTGAATAATGGAAATTTCTGGATCATGTCAGTTTGACTGTCTATCATAATTATTATATAATACGTTTTTGTCTCATTTTTTTATGTTACATGTAAAAATCTCTCAATATGTACATATAAAAATTTCATAATTTTCGGAGTTCCATAAGTATTTTTAAATCAATTGTTTTCACTGTACAAGGATCAGACGTTTTCTGTCAGATTCAATTTTACTGAAGTTGTCTATTTTTTTAAAATATTCTATGTCATGTTTTAGCCTTTAGAGTCTACTGAAAACT
>NW_020639744.1:504-939 GCF_003573695.1 Papaver somniferum
TTTTTCTAAAATGAATCGTCACTGTTGTACGTTTCTGCAGTACTGGTCAACTACTCGTTTGACTATGGTCAAAAGGTATTTAAGATAAACTAAAAATCCTAGAAATTTTATTACTGGAAAGGCGATAAGTTAGGATTCAGAATATATAATTATAATAATTTATGGATTCGTATTGGACTCAGTAAAATTATTTGAGTGACCTGGCGTCAGTTTCTGTTTTATGAATCTTTCTTAAAAACGTAATTATTTTGGATTTAATCTGGAACTTTTAACGGTGAAATTGATTTTTCTGATAAAGTATATTTCTTTAGGGTTCATGTAAATTAAAAATCACGTCAAATTAACGGTTAGATGTTCCGAAAAGAATTTTTATGTATCCGCTGCAACAGAATTTCTGAATTAAACATAAATAAAGATTAAACAAAGAATTAGTCG
>NW_020639745.1:0-303 GCF_003573695.1 Papaver somniferum
AATCGTTTTATGATTTTTCTTAATTGATTGTCATTTCATTTGATAGTTTATGCTTGGTCATAGTGCTTTTGATATGCCATGCTTTTGATGTACAGTTAATCTTCTAAAAATCTACCTTGGCAAGAATGAGAGTCCTTATTATTTGAGCTATAACTATTTGGAATAAATATATGAATCCTGTGAATGATTAATGGTGGAATCCTGAGTCCCAGTGTCTCTTGATCCTGTGACAAATTTTGTATATATTTTTGTTTTAAAAATCTTTTCAAGTCCGAGCAACGAATTCTTATTTACCGCAAAATT
>NW_020639745.1:314-922 GCF_003573695.1 Papaver somniferum
TATATTTTTGTTTTAAAAATCTTTTCAAGTCCGAGCAACGAATTCTTATTTACCGAAAAATTAATACTACAACAGATGTCATTGCTATGAATCCAAAATATGGAGACGGCTCTCCAATCAAGATTAACAAGAAAGTATCGAAGAAGAAAGTTGCAACAACAAACAAAGTAGTCTTCCAAAGACCTTCAGATGGCTACCATGTTTCGCCTTACACTGAAGAAGAAAGAAGCAATTCAAATGCTGGATAAGGATCGAGTATGAGGAGGAACAAAAGAGAGAGAAAATGTTGCCATAAACATCAACTTCGACAATGTTGTCAACATAGAAGAAAGCAGTGTGACTGGCTATAATGTTTACCAACCGGCTCAAGAAATACAAAACTATGACTACAACCATGGGGGTGACTGGGACCATCACTGCAATGCAACTATGTACATTGGAAATATAGGTCACGAAGATCAGGTATATTTCATACCATTCTCTAAATTTTTTTCGCAAGTCTATAAAGTCACATTAAATTCTAAATTAGCTGTTAAAATATTTTCATTACATAAGCACCTTGCTTCTCATAAACATTTAAAAATGAAAATTTTTGCTTGGAATTGTCA
>NW_020639746.1:0-245 GCF_003573695.1 Papaver somniferum
AAGTCTACACATTTCGTTATAAGTCGGAAATTGATTTCTGAGACTAAATTGTAAACTAGATAAACTCATCTTTAACAGAAAAAGTTTGAAAATTGTATTGTAATTACAATTAATATGTTCTCTGGCAATACGTCTAGTAAAAATTGCATTTCTATGTACGTTGATTCAAGAAAATATGAATGAAGTCAAATTTCACAATAGAAGAAGGATGAAAGACCATGCAGAAATAATCCAAATCCTAACTA
>NW_020639746.1:445-583 GCF_003573695.1 Papaver somniferum
TGAGATTAAATTGTAAACTAGATAGACTCATCTTTAACAGAAAAAGTTTGAAAAATGTATTGTAATTATAATTAATATGTTCTAAGGCAATACGTCTAGTAAAAATTGCATTTCTATTTACGTTGATTCAAAAAAATA
>NW_020639746.1:783-1000 GCF_003573695.1 Papaver somniferum
TCAAAACGAATTGAACCATATAAACCTTTAACTTCCATCCATCTATGCCTAGCAAACCAAGGAACATTATCTTCTTCCAAAGCCTTCAACACACTTGTAGAATCTGATCTAATAACAATGCAAGCATATCCCCACTGAACTGCCCACTCCATATCCACAATAATACCATACAATTCAGCCAAATAATTAGAAGTAACTCCCAAACCAATACACATTG
>NW_020639747.1:0-360 GCF_003573695.1 Papaver somniferum
CAGAAGGCGTCCAGAATCAACGACAAAGCTGAAGTGCTGTTGTCGTTGAAGAACTACGACCCACAAGTGACAGTCGATGTCACTGTTGATAAACGACTGTCCCTGTGGGTATTATGTTCTTCGTGTTTTTCCTTGCACCAGCAGAACTTCTTCGCCTGTCGACTTCTTCTTTTGATTCTCTCGGCTCTAACTCTCTCCCAATGACTTCCTTAGGGTATCGTGTATAGAAGGTTCACTCATGGGTGCATTTTGTTTATTCATTTCTAACACAAACCTATTTGTATTCTCAGTTAATTGTTTGAGAGACTCTTCTAGAGGAAGAACAGGTTCAGAAGGATCATAATAGGGACTAGTTTTCAA
>NW_020639747.1:560-1000 GCF_003573695.1 Papaver somniferum
CATGATGGCTCCACTTAGATTGTTTCTAGACCAGCTTCTATCTTTCGAAAGGGAATTCGTTGCAATTTGAGCAAACCCATATGGAATCAATCCGAGTCAAAAAAAGTTGAACTGAGGCGAGGGAAGCTCAGTGGAGCTTTGATACCCAAGGCCTCACCGCTATCACAAGGCGGCGCAATCACGCATTCAACTCACAGAAACCATCATGAACTTTGGAGTGTGCTTAAAGAGCAACCAATATTTTTCGAACGAGTTTCCTATTAAGCTCGTTACCCTATCGGTCTCGTTCTATTCCAAATTTTAAGCTTGGGTTCGCGTTAGGTTTCGTTTTCCTAAGGCGGGCAAGAAGGGAGCGGTGATGAAATCCGAACCCTTATCTTGTATTGGCCAGGCCTTGCCCTTTACTAGGAAATTAAAAACAGTCCAAATTCGTCCTCAAT
>NW_020639748.1:0-527 GCF_003573695.1 Papaver somniferum
TTTTATGGCTATGGTAAAGAGACAGCTGGTGAATGCACATGGTATGAATTCTGCACTTGAACTGTTTTTATTTAATGATGAAGAAGGGAATGCATGTGATAAGTGTGAATCAGAGGAAATGTTTATTTCATTTTGGAACAATGGTAAACCAAATAAAGATGATTTGGTAAGACTGTGGTTCACTCCAATCATTCCTACACATGAATCTGTTGCAGCCAACCATGTACAGGGGTATGAAGATGATCAGGTGAATTTTCCTAATGTACATCAAGATGAGTGTCATCCTGATGACATGCCTGACTTTCTCTTTAAGGACTATGATGAGGAAGAGGATGGTGAAGATGAAAGTGAGGATGAGAGTGGAGATGATAGTGAAGAAGAGGAAACACAAGAACATATGAATTATGAAGATTGGGTTTCTATGTGTCATAAAGGGATGGAATATTTGAGACTTGTTACAAAAAAACACCACAACTGGTCATAGCTGCTACCTCATTGAACCCAAGGAGCATAGTCATTTCAGCTGG
>NW_020639748.1:538-1000 GCF_003573695.1 Papaver somniferum
ACTGGTCATAGCTGCTACCTCATTGAACCCAAGGAGCATAGGTCATTTCAGCTGGTCCAAAGATGATAAAGATAACAGATTTGAGAGTCTCATTTTGGCGTATAATGCACAGATAAAAGGTTTTATGAATGGTTGTAGAATGGTTATTGGGTTAGATGGAGCTCACCTAACTGGTAAGTTTGGTGGTGTGATGCTTTCAGCAACAGGTATAGATGCTCAGAACGGGGTATTTCCTTTATGTATGATGATTTGTATGAGTGAAACTGAAGAAAATTGGTTTATGATGTATAAATACCATTAAAAGGAACTAATTTACACCCTGTGTAGATCCAATGACAATCAATTGATCGATGATTTCTTTCGTTGCACATCTCACATTCCTGGCTTGATGTAGCAGCCATTATGAAGAAAAAAAATTTTTTTACTGATTTTTGGTTGGATCATCTTTGCAATTTATAAGTT
>NW_020639749.1:0-1000 GCF_003573695.1 Papaver somniferum
CTGCGCCAAAGGCATGCCAACCATGCCAGCCACACCACCATGCCAATGGCATACCATGCCAGCCACGTATCTGCGCCTAAGGAATGCCAATCATGCCATCCGCACCACCGTGCCAAGGGCATACCATGCCAGCCACGTCTCTGTGCCAAAGGCATGCCAATCATGCCATCCGCACCACTGTGCCGATGGCATACCATGCCAGACACGTCTCTGCGCTGAAGGCATGCCAACCATGCCAGCCACGTCTCTGCTCCGAAGGCATGCCAACCATGCCAGCCGCACCACCGTGCCAATGGCATACCATGCCAGCCACGTCTCTGCGCCAAAGGCATGCCAACCATGCCCGTGCCAATGGCATGCCATGCCAGCCACATCTCTACGCCGGAGGCATGCCAACCATGACAGCCACACCACCGTGTTGATGGCATACCATTCCAGCCACATCTCTGCGCCTAAGGTATGCCAACCATGCCAGCCGCACCACCGTGCCAATGGCATACCATGCCATCCACGTCTCTGTGCCGAAGGAATGCCAACCATGCCAGCCGCACCACCGTGCCAATGGCATACCATGCCAACCACGTCTCTGCGCCAAAGGCATGCCAACCATGCCAGCTGCACCACCGTGTCGATGGCATACCATGTCGGCTGCGTCTGTGCGCCGAAGGCATGCCAACCATGCCAGCCGCACCACCGTGCCAATGGAATACCATGCCAGCCACGTCTTCGCGCCAATGGCATGCCATGCCAGCCACACCTCCGCATCAAATCCATGCCGGCCATTCCTCCATGTCGCTGGCTGGCAAACGAAGGGTTGCAACAATCAACGACCATCCTTCTTTCTGAGATGCAAATCTCAGCCATCCAAGTTCGCCACCAAACGCGTGGAAACTTTTGGCCCAACGCTAATCCCTAATTTTGGTCGCGCCTAAACTATGCCAAAACCATAATTTTGGCCGCGCCTAAGACTATGCCAAAATTTAGGCTTGGCCGCGCCTAA
>NW_020639750.1:0-594 GCF_003573695.1 Papaver somniferum
AATGGCAATAATTAAGGCTCTAACATTTATCATTCACAATCAACAATTGCTCTTGTCAATTCATAAAACCCAAACTAAGTTGTGAAATTCTAAAAAAAAGTACCCAAAAGGCCAGAACCCACAACCCTAAATCACAGATTTGATATAATAACAAATAATATTAGTACAACATATATTCAAGAAACTAAAAATGTTTCAGAGGAATTCAAAAAATTCAAACTTTTAGTAATGAACACACAAATGAGTTATTGAAATCACTGTTTTTTCTTCTTTTCTCTCTTTTTTTCTGAAACCCATAACTGTTTTGAGGGTAATTAACTCCATATCACAAATTGCAAAGCTATTGAGCGTAACAATGACTAATCCATACTGTAATTGAAATTGTAACCAACAAAGAAGGAAAATTCCAACCAATAGTATTTATGAAAAGAAAAAAAACTGAAAACCCAAACCCTAAATTAAGTTTTTTTTATCTTCCTCCTCTATGTTTAGTTCTGTAATATGAAAAAGAAATTTGAAATTCCAAACCCTAGATTAAGTTTTTTACCTTTTCTGTGATGTACCAATCGAGGATTGAAGATAGATCCGATCAAT
>NW_020639750.1:605-1000 GCF_003573695.1 Papaver somniferum
GATTAAGTTTTTTACCTTTTCTGTGATGTACCAATCGAGGATTGAGGATAGATCCGATCAATTCTTCGGTTTACTTTGTTTTTGTTTCAGTGAGGCGTTAGGTTAATTGAGAAGAACGGAGAAGATGAATTTCTCATGAATACGATATCAGTGGCTCTTTCTTCTGAAGATGAGGAAAGAAATTCTAAAGATGAAAAAGGAAAGGAAAAAATGGAAGTTAAAATGTGATAGCAGGGTTCGAACTCGGAATCGTTAAGTCGACGTATTACAGATCTAACCTCTCTACATTTTCTTTTTTACGTAACTTTATGAAGAGAAAACAAAAATCCGGAGGGGCATTTTTGTCATATTAAAAAGCTTCACAAAAGGTAGAATTCACCAAAACGAACCCTTTT
>NW_020639751.1:0-1000 GCF_003573695.1 Papaver somniferum
GTCTCGGCCGAAATAACAGCCGGCTGCGAAGATAAATCTCAAATTTGTACCTTGCAAGAACAATAATACAATAAGTTCTATGTTCAATTTAGTCTTTCAAAAGAAAAAAAATCAACTAACATCGTGAGAGGCTTATTTCATGTTCAAGTAAAAGCGTAAGTGAATGTGGAATTGTTTAACGTAATAATGAAAGTTAAAATATACAGTCTATTGATTACACCAACACCGGTATTCAAGTTTACACGATCCTTTACCTTTAAATCAAAATGAAAATAAAAGTGAAGTCAAAATGTTGGGCATTTTGGAGGAGTGAGGAGTAAAAAGATGATTACGCCTTTACCGAACACGGCAACCCCCATATGCTGCCTGATATATACATAATACAGGATTTGTCTGGGGAGACTGAAAAGGGGAATAAAGGTCGTAATTAAGGTATACGCATGCATGATGCATTCTTACTTCCTTAAAAACAAAAAAAAAAAAAATTGGATTGCGGGCAAACTGGAATCAAATTGCGTAAAGTTATGGCTAAAGCTAAACCCACGCATTACATTTGTATATGATGGAGAATGGATCCCTCCTACGATCAGCATAATTGAAAGTATTTGGGAACACTCAAATCACGCAGGCATCCGAATGCTCACAACCAATCATCGTAATCTAGAGTGATTTGTGATGATGATATCTTAGTGTTGATTCCTTGGCTCAAAACCTTCGGGTTTATCACAGCCTCATCTAACAACTCCATGCGGGGCGTTTGCGCACGTGATATAGGTAAAAACAAAGAAAACAATACATACAAGTAAAGATCCATGGGGTTAGGCAAATATAAAGTGCTGAAATATAAATAAGACCGAGGTTTACGTGGTTCAGCACTAAGGCCTACGTCCACGGGGTTTGTTGTTTCACTATGTTCTTCACGGTTACAAGAGTAGTCGAATGACTTTTGGGTTTACATGTATTTTCTCTTCTAAATGATTAACTTACACTCGAAATCTCT
>NW_020639752.1:0-1284 GCF_003573695.1 Papaver somniferum
GGTTATACTAAATCACACATATTGGATGTTCACAAGATATGCAATGAATAACAATCCCAATAACGCCTGGCGATTTCCTTTTCGATTCATAAACAAGTTTATGAACTTACTTCCTTAAAACACATGTAAAACATTGTTTCCTAGGATGAAATACTCACCTCATACCCATACATAATCACAATAGCATTTTAACGATTATGTCGATGTCTTATCTGCAAAGTTTAATGGTTAAGCAATAAACCTCGTATTGTATTCCTTAATACTATGTCTATCTAGAGTGTTCATGCTTCGCAGTTTTGTTTTCAATATGCACGACTTGAAAGATAAGTTAGGGAATGAAACAGTTCAAGTCAAATATCACTAACCTCAAGTGGAAGGATGATGTTGTCGTTGTAGTTTCTTACTTCTTCACTTCTTCAAGTCCTCGCAATACTTGTAATGTCTCATATCCTAATACTTTCAAGCTAACCTATATGAAGTTGACTCTAGTACATAATCAAGCGACTCTTAAATGAGTTTTGATTCACTAAAATATGACAACCAAACTTGACATACCAACGCTTGGTGGGTTCAACCGAGCTATGCTCTAACAGTTTTCTTATTAACCCATCATGGTTAATATTTCCCGAGTTGTGCCCAACCAGTGAACTAACAGTGTTGAGTTGTTTATCAGGTTTTGAAAACAAATATCCTTTCTGAAGTATATCATCTTCTTGCTCTGCGTTAACTGAATCAGACATAGATTCAATTTTTATAGGTTGGACTGCACCAAACACAGATTGTTAGATCTTTTCGTGTTTGCCGGCTCTGATACTAATTGAAAAGACGAGGGTACCCAAATATACCACAATCTTAAACTTTTCTACCTATAAGTCCCCTTATCGAAAGTGATTGTCTACGGACTGAGTCGAGACAATACAACGAATCGGTATTCACACTTTGTGTGATCGTCTATAGATACGAGATCGAGACAATACAACAATCAAAGTGTGATTACTTGATAATAGGTTCGGAATTAACCTAACTCTATAGGATCACTATCAACTAATACAAAGTTAACGTTTCTGTAATTTACTTGAAATTATAATTACAACAATTATAATTGCGGAAAACAAAAGTAAATGACACAAAAAGATTTTGTTAACGAGGAAACCGCAAATGCATAAAAATCCCGGGACCTAGTCCAGAATTGAATACTCTCAGAATTAAGCCGCTATGCAAAATCAAACCAACTTCGTATAGTTGAGACCAAGCAACTAAACCTATAGTTCACCTAGTTTCTTC
>NW_020639753.1:0-281 GCF_003573695.1 Papaver somniferum
TCCATCCAATCCGCACACTGCCAACGGATCCAAGACGAGCCAACAAACTCCACACGATGCTTGCGGCTTGGTAGGTTTCTAAAAGACCTACAAACTAATACCGCAAGCGCACGGTGTCGCGGTGTAGAACAATACAAATACGGTTCGAATCCACAGAGATTAGGGTGTGTAAGTTGAAGTTTCCTAAACTGTTTTCTAAGCTTAACAGAGAACAAAGGCAGTAGCCAAAGGCAAGGCAGTAAACAAGTGGTGAAGTAAAATGCAAGACTGTGAAGCAAAGG
>NW_020639753.1:481-743 GCF_003573695.1 Papaver somniferum
GCTAGAATCAGGGGTGCCTAAATATCTAGACTAAGAATCCTAATAAAAATACATATTTGCACAAGAGTCAACATTTCAAGGTAAATGAGCTCCATTTTTATGTTTTTTTAATTTTTTTTTTAAATTTAATTTTTTTCAAAAAGAAGGAGTTCTTGTTTTCAATTATGGCATATTATCATGGTATCTACTCTATACCCCCAAACCTAAACTAAACATTGTCCTCAATGTTTCAAAATATGTAAAGAATTATAATACAACATAT
>NW_020639754.1:0-395 GCF_003573695.1 Papaver somniferum
TTTGATTTATCACTGCCATGCCATTGTAAATTCGCATCCTTTTTCCCTGTGTTGCTTCCATGTATATGCCATTGTCACCTTCACCATCATCATTGTTGTTTGTTGTTTGCTTTTGCCATTGTAAATATCCATGTTTTACCTTGGCCTAGTGCTCTGCTGCCTTGTTTAGCTCCAGCTGCACTAGGTCTTTTTGGATTTTCTGCCCTTTTCCTTCCCTGGCCTTGCTGCCAGTTCTCCCCCAGCTGCTACTACTTGCTGTTGTTGTTGCTGTTGATGTGCACTGCTTCTGCTGCTGAAGCCACCACTGCTGCTGCTCCAGGTCCAGTTCAATTCTGGGCTACAAGTCCAGTCATTACAAAAGCCCACTGTATCTGTTTAGAAACCTAAGGCCCAAC
>NW_020639754.1:595-1000 GCF_003573695.1 Papaver somniferum
TTAAGCTCACAGCAAAGGAATATGTCAATCTAGCTGTCAAAGGCACAATCCTAGCACTGATAACAACTAAAGACATGTGATAAGAGTGTAAAGTGTATCTACACATGTGTAAAGAAAGATTGGATGTTATGACTACTAATCACCAAGAGATAGTTTCTCATGCTAAGAACCGAGGTCGAAATCTAGCTAGCTGTCCGGACTTTACGAGAATTGTGAATGAGTTGGAGGTATTTCACAATTACTCGCGTTGTACATCAATGGCATGCACCCTTCCTTGCTTAATAAAACAAAAAAAGACTCTTTACATGACTCTTATTTACATTGACTACTCTCTTTTATTTTTGGACAAGAGTGAAATATTACAAAACATGGAAACTGATATTTACTTGATTTTTTTTTTTATTT
>NW_020639755.1:0-517 GCF_003573695.1 Papaver somniferum
TTCATAAAACAAGTTCATGAATGTACTTCCTTTAAACAAATATAAACATTGTTTCCTAGGATGAAATCTTCACCTTTACCCATACACATACTCACAATAGCATTTATATGATTATGTCGATGTCTTATGTACGAATTTCAAAAGATAAGTGTTATAATTCATATCCTATTCCTTAACACTATGATTATGTGTTCATGTCCTACTAGTAGAGTATAATCATTCACAACTTCGCAGTTATGTTTTCGATATAACACGACTTGAAAGATACGTTAGGAATGAAACAGTTCAAGTCAAAATATTACTAACCTCAAGAGGAAGGATGATGTCGTCGTTGTAGCTTCTTACTTCTTCACATTCTTCAAGTCTTCGAGTAATACTTGTATGTCTCATAATCCTAGACTTTCTAGTCTAACCTGTACGAAGTTGCCTCTCGTACATAATCAAGCGACTCTTTAAATGTGTTTTGATTCACTAAAATATGACAACCAAACTTACATAACAACGCTTGATGGGTTCA
>NW_020639755.1:528-1000 GCF_003573695.1 Papaver somniferum
CCCCCCCCCCCCCCCCCCCCCCCCCCTCCCTTGTCAATTTTAGTGACAAAACTCTTAATACATATGGATAAAAAAATTATAAGAATTCATTACACATACACTTGATTCTAAGTTTCAGCATCACAATAACCTGTATACACTCAATCCATAAATGCCGTTGTTGACATTTTAATAAAAAAGCTAATACTTCCCTTAAAGGTAAAATAGGTAGATTTTCAATCCGCACATCTTTGTTATTCCCCTTTTGTAGTCAAGAACTATAAGTATCAATATGATATGTTACTTCCCCTTAGTCTATGCTTTACTCTTTCGTTAGATATAACGTTTAAGCACAATTGTCCTTTCCTTAGTGATTATAAATCACTTGTTTACTCCATATATTTCTCCCCATTTTTGTCACAAAATGACAAAGGTTCGAGCAAATAAAGGTCAAATCGAAAGGATCTTACAAATCTAAAAGACTTGTACAACC
>NW_020639756.1:0-375 GCF_003573695.1 Papaver somniferum
CAGCTTGCTCACAGTCACTAGTGAGCACTAGTTTCTCCCCACTGCTCAATCAACTCAATGCTCTAAGGCTCTAACCTAGCATTGACACACAACAGTAAACTAATCCTAACATTTGAGAAGCTAACAGTTGACAAAACAAGAGATTCAAAACAGTGACAAAACAGGAAACAAAACCAAATAAACCAAGGCTGTTAGCCAAGGGCGGGGAGGAGAGGAAGTAACAAAACAGTTAAGTTGCAAGTGACTGTGAAAACAAAATGTGGGTTAAGCTAAGGCTTTGAATCCACCCTTGTGTCCTAGCCAAACAATGTGATCCTAGGTTGAGTTGAAGATCCTATGCATACATCTAGAATGGGAGGAAAACTAATTTGCTCA
>NW_020639756.1:575-1000 GCF_003573695.1 Papaver somniferum
AAACTAGTGCTCACTAGTGACTGTGAGCAAGCTGGTTCTCTTCCCACTCTAGATGAATGCCTAAAGCCATTGCCTTGGCTTTGCTTTTTTTTTTTTCCTTTTTTTTACTTCATTGTCAGCTAATCTCCACACTCCTGCCCTTGTCTTGTAGCCTTGGTTTGCAACTATCTCTGTTTTGTTATTACTTGGCTTGCACTGTCACCATTGCTGCTTTCTCTCCCTTTCCCTGCTGAGCACCTGCCCTTTGCACTGCTGCTGCTACTACTTGCTGTTGCTGCTGCTGTGCACTGCTTCTGCTGCTGTGCACTGGTTCTGCTACTGCTCAAGCCCAGATCCTCATACAAGCCAACTGAGCACAAAGCTCACTTCAACACTGAGCCCAAGTTCAGTTCATTGAAACCAAAGGCTAAAAGCCCAGGTTCATA
>NW_020639757.1:0-536 GCF_003573695.1 Papaver somniferum
AAACAAGAGGCTACCCATTCCCTATCCGTGATTAAGAACCCGGGAGGGAAAGCCTTGAACGCGCAAGGCTACATTAACCTCGATATCAAGATGGGAGACGCTATAATGCATAACAAATTCTACATTGTCAAAGAACTGGGTTACGACATGATATTGAGGCATTTGTGGGTACTCGACAACAAGGAAAAATTGGGAACATCCCCTCTACCGATGTCAACGCCCGAAAGAATCTCCAACAAACCGTCCCACTTGCTACCGCATCGGCGAGTTACCGATAGAACCCGGACACCTGGAGATGACCTGTTGGCGCTAACTCATAGATTCCAAATGCAAGTAAGTTTGGCCGAAGTCATTTCTTACCCTATTCCGTCATATGGGGACTCAACGCGATCACTGGCGCGGACGTTGTCAAGAGATGTGAGTGGGGCGTTGGACCATTCAAACGCTTTGCAAAGAATTTGGAATCTGCCATCGAAACTGACGAGACCAAGACAAACGGTTACACAACACCCAAACTCGTTTCAAATTGGAGATAT
>NW_020639757.1:547-1000 GCF_003573695.1 Papaver somniferum
GAGACCAAGATTCAAACGGTTACACAACACCCGAACTCGTTTCAAATCGGAGATATGGTGGTCAAAGTGAACTCGTTTCAAGTTGGGAAGATGACGGTAAAGATAGCTGTTCGGACCGATTCACCCAAGGAAAAAGAAGACGAGCCATATCTGGTGGCAGACGTCCTTTTGGGAGGTTACTGCAAGCTCATCAACACAGAAAATCTGGGAGGTGTGATAGTTCACTCGCGATGGCTCAAGATTTTCAATCCTTAAAACGCTGTACTACCCTCTTCCAACACTCTCTCTTTAGTATTTCTTCAGCAATTTCTCCTCCCGCTTGATATCTGTATTTCCCCAAGATGAATGCACCGTTTGTATTCTTCTTTAGGGTTTCGATTTTATTCAAAAGGCGTACATTTCTTTCCGAATGAGTTTTCCAAATCTCAGAAAAATATACCAAACAAATCCCAA
>NW_020639758.1:0-507 GCF_003573695.1 Papaver somniferum
GCCATGTCTTGGATTTATCTCTCAAGGAAAAGGGAAACATCTTAAGTTTCAATACTTCATCAGTAAGGTCTTTTATTCTAATTGTCCCAAAAATTTCCTCAAAGTCCCTAATATGAAAATAAGGGTTCTCATCATCTTTCCCTAAGAATATAGGGATCATCTGAAGAATACTAGGTTTTATCTCGAAATTAGCCGTAGTGGCTGGCAATTTAATGCACGAAGCTCGGGTGGACCTAGTTGGGAACATGTAATCTTTCAAAGTTTCCATCGCTGGCACAACTGAAGTACTAGGGGTATTTTCCTCACGAAGAGACAGATTCTCAAAACTGAAGTTTCCAAAAACAGGGCTCTCAAAAGAAGAGTCTTCGATCTCCCCACTTCTACAAGAAGAACTACTAGGTTTTTCACTAATCAATCGACCTAGATTATCTCTTTTCCAAGCCCGTTTTCTAATGACCTCGGGCATACACTAGAAAAACAAAAGAAAAAGAAAGAAATCCTAAAAGG
>NW_020639758.1:518-1000 GCF_003573695.1 Papaver somniferum
TTTTCCAAGCCCGTTTTCTAATGACCTCGGGCATACACTAGAAAAACAAAAGAAAAAGAAAGAAATCCTAAAAGGAAAGGAAGTTTTATGCAAACACAATCAAGGCTGACTCCACCACAGAAAACCTACTGATTTCTAGTAAACAAAAAGCATGATGGCTCCACTTAGATTGTTTCTAGACCATCTTCTAATCCTTCGAAATGGAATTCGTTACAATTTAAGAAAACCCCCCTGGAATAAATCCAAGTTAAAGTAAGTTGAATCGAGACGAGGGAAGCTCAGTGGAGCTTTAATACCCAAGGCCTTACCGGCGTTACAAGGCGGTGTATTCAACTCACAGAAACCATCATGAACTTTGAAGCATGCTTAAAAGAGTAACCAATATTTTTCGAATGACTTTCCTATTAAGCTCGTTACCCTATAGGTCTCGTTCTAGTCAAATTTTAGGCTTAGGGTCGCATTTGGTTTCGTTCTCCCAAGGC
>NW_020639759.1:0-460 GCF_003573695.1 Papaver somniferum
TGGAAGTATTGGGAGAGGTCAAATACGCGTGAAGAGAGTTTGGCAGAAAGAAAACTCCGAAACTTACCGTGGAGATAAACCAAGATTTTGGGGGAGATTTAATCGAGCTGTGACCTATAAAAGGAGAGGGGATAAGTCATATAAGGGGTACGAAACCTTAGGAGAAGTTTGGAGGAGAATATAGAGCTCCAGAGATCGAGTTGCAGGAAAAATACAATATTCTGTTGCTGCTGCTGCTGAAGAGGAAGAAGATGAAGAAGATTGAGGCACAAGCAACTGTCGCAGCAAACTATCGTTGTTTCACAGCAGTACCTATGTGTCGTTCATCATAGTGGTTGCATTATGTCTTTAGCTATTGTTTCTCCCTTGTAACAGTGATTCTTCAACACCAACAAACTGTTGTGAATCGTCTGTATTATCACTTTTCATCTTTTTAATCATCTTTTGAGCCATAAACAAT
>NW_020639759.1:471-1000 GCF_003573695.1 Papaver somniferum
TAACAGTGATTCTGCAACACCAACAAACTGTTGTGAATCGTCTGTATTATCACTTTTCATCTTTTTAATCATCTTTTGAGCCATAAACAATTATTTTGAGATCATGATTAATATGAGGAGCTAAACCCCATTGCTGAGGCGACAGAGGAAGTTATTTTTTCAACAAAAAGCGGTACAATCTATTGTATTTAATTTATTGCAATTATTATTATGATTATTTGCCTTGAACTATTATTGAATATGATTTTTATTTGAGTGATTGTGATCTATTTTGATGGAGTATGCTTAGTTTATAGACTCTTGATGCTTCATACTTGGTATTTACAATTATTACTTTTGAAAATCTATTAGTTGCAATATTTTAGAATCAAATTAAACGAGAAAATTGCATGAATATAAATATTTGGACCAAATCACTTTGAACTTGGAAAATAGTGGAATCTTAGCCTCAGTGTTCTTTTAATATTGATACCAACTTTGTCGGTGTTTGTTATAATTATTAGTGAGTTTTCTATTTAGTTTTGAATTT
>NW_020639760.1:0-401 GCF_003573695.1 Papaver somniferum
TCTGAAATGGGGTAGATAATGCCTGCATCTAACAGCTTAAGAACCTCGGTTCGAACTACTTCTTTCATATTAGGGTTCAGTCGATGTTGCATCTCCCTAGAAGGTTTGGTGTCACTCTCTAAATAGATATGATGCATACAATCAGTAGGACTTATACCCTTAATGTCTTCTATAGTCCACCATAAAGATTCCTTGTTGTTTTGAAGGACGGTTACTAGCCTACTTTCCTGATCACTATCCAAGTCGGATGCTATATTCACACCTAAAGTTTCAGATGGGCCTAAAAACACATACTTCATGGTATCTGGCAATGGTTTTAGGTCCAACTTAGGAGGCTCTTCTAAAGAAGGAACTAGGGTAGACTTAGAAACTGGTAGTGGTTCGAACTTAGGTTTCCATCC
>NW_020639760.1:457-687 GCF_003573695.1 Papaver somniferum
AATGGTTTAAGGTCCAACTTAGGAGGCTCTTCTAAAGAAGGAACTAGGGTAGACTTAGAAACTGGTAGTGGTTCGAACTTAGGTTTCCATCCATTACTAGTGTCTAACAAAGGGGTTGAATCTAAAAAAGCATTTACCTTATTAATCACATTATTATCACCAAAATCAATCCCAAAGTGAGCTAGGCATTTTTCTAATGGATCTTCTAACAAAGTGTTTGGTAATGACTC
>NW_020639760.1:698-1000 GCF_003573695.1 Papaver somniferum
TCATCATCAAAATCAATCCCAAAGTGAGCTAGGCATTTCTCTAATGGATCTTCTAACAAAGTGTTTGGTAATGACTCCTCGACTAATGTTCCTATCATGTTCACCTCTTCTATGTTCGAGTCATCTAGTTCAGAGGGTAGATTACTAATATTAAAAATGTTCAGCTCAATAGTCATATTATCAAAAGATAAATTCATAATACCGTTTCGACAGGTTGGGTATCTAGGATGTAGATAAAAACGGGCGACCTAAAATCGCTGGTATCTGATTCTCTGGGTCAGGGACAGTGGGTATCTAGGATA
>NW_020639761.1:0-498 GCF_003573695.1 Papaver somniferum
ATCACATGAAAAGATCAAGAAGATGGAAAAAGAAAAATGTAGATGGTTGAAAAGTGAACGGTGTTTCCCATATCTGTCTGAAGGCCTCTGCCAAGATGAACCTAACCTAAATGACTGAGATACCGGTCTGACTAATATCAACACGACTTGCTATCCAAGTGTTAGTATTTATTCCGATTGGTCTATTGGTCTGGTCTAAAATAATAATAATATATTTATTTATTTTTTGTAAAAGGTACTCGGTCACTCTATTTCACCCTAGCAATGGTAACAACTTGAATCGTGTGCCCCACCGAATCATTTGAAAACGAAAAGTAAAAATGGAAAGTGAAAAGGACTCGACAAGATATGGCGAAACTATCATGTTATTTATAACACCTGAGCTCTATGCTTTTATGAATAGACTCTATAGATGTTTCCATCTAGTCAGATTGGTTCCTCAACTCCTAAAACAAAAATGTTTCCATCCACTTAGATTGGTTAGTGCTATCCTTAATA
>NW_020639761.1:608-1000 GCF_003573695.1 Papaver somniferum
AAATTTATAGTCATTAGCTAGACATCAAGTACCTCTAAAAGAATTGTCACCTTCCAAAGTCGTATACCAACAGTCGAAACAATTGTGGGTCCATAAGACCAAACAGAGCTAACACAAGCATGAGACAACTGCACTGGATTAGAAAAATGAACAGAAGGAGTACGTCCTCATCTAAGGTTTCTGTCAAGACAACTGGGTTCGCATGATTGAGCTTCAAATGTGTGTCTTGATAACTAGAATCATCCGCAAAATGGGTCTCTAATACCTGGGTTACCTCCTGGACAGTATCAGGAGGATCGGGTTGCGGAGTCTGAACAAACTCTAGTAATATTTCAGACGTACAAGACTCGAGTCCCAAGTTAGGGACTTCGATTAGAGATATTCGACAATCG
>NW_020639762.1:0-537 GCF_003573695.1 Papaver somniferum
TCCACCGAGCTTCCCTCGCCTCTATTCAACTTACTTTAACTCGGATTGATTCCAGAGGGGTTTGCTTAAATTGTAACGAATTCCCGTTCGAAGGATTAGAAGCTGGTCTAGAAACAATCTAAGTGGAGCCATCATGCTTTTTGTTTGCTAGAAATCAGTAGGTTTGCTGTGGTGGAGTCAGCCTTGTTTGTGTTTGCATAGAACATCCCTTCCGTTTTAGGACATTTATTTTTGATTTTGTTTTTCTAGTGTATGCCCGAAGTTTTTAAACGGGCTTGGAAAAGAAACACTCTAGGTCGTTTGATTAGTGACAAACCTAATAGTTCTTCTTGTGAAGGCTGGGAGCTCGAAGACTCTTCTTTTGAGAGCCCCGTTTTTGGAAACTTCAGTTTTGAGAATCTCTCTCTTCGTGAGGGAAGATTTTCTAAACCCAACTAGGACCTCTCATCCTTCTTGTATCAAGTTAGCTGAAACCGAGGCAAATTATGAACTGAAACCTGGGACTTTACAGATGCTCCCAATGTTTTTAGGGAAGGA
>NW_020639762.1:573-1000 GCF_003573695.1 Papaver somniferum
CTTTGCTAAACCCAACTAGGACCTCTCGTCCGTCTTGTATCAAGTTAGCTGAAACCGAGGCAAATTATGAACTGAAACCTGGGACTTTACAGATGCTCCCAATGTTTTTAGGGAAGGAGAATGAGAACCCCTATTTTCATGTTAGGGAATTTGAGGAAGTTTGTAGTACTCTGAAAGTTAAAAACCTAAGTGATGATGCGTTGAAACTTAGGTTATTCCCCTTTTCCTTAAAAGATAAAGCCAAATCTTGGTTGTATAGTTTGGACTCTGAGTCAATTGAAACCTATGACCAACTTACTTCTGCCTTTATACATAAGTTTTTCCCAAGGCATAAAACATCGTCTATTAGGACACAAATATGTACTTTTGCCCAACAAGAGGGAGAATCTTTATATAGGTACTTAGAAAGGTTCAATGACTTGATATC
>NW_020639763.1:0-365 GCF_003573695.1 Papaver somniferum
GAAACGCTTTACCAACACACGATTTCGAGATAAAAGATAAGCAATGAATGCTCATCTCGAAATGTCAAATGTGTATGATCTAGTCTATATAGCATACGACTTTTTTCTCATAAGAAGTAGGAGATAGAATAGATATACTTTTGAGTGATAGATAAGTTCAAGTCTCCAGATACATTTTTGTTGATGAAGTTCCACGGTTCCTTGTATAAGTCTTCGTCGTTGTATGATGAATCGCCATGAAGTCCTTGAGCTCAACTACACTTTTCTATCCTAGTCCGAGACTTAGCTATGTAGGATAGAAATCAAGACTCATAGTTTTGATCACTAACATTGACAAACATGCTTGAGATAGCAACGCATGCGAG
>NW_020639764.1:0-506 GCF_003573695.1 Papaver somniferum
ATTTTGCAACCACTCCCCGGCAGCGGCGCCAAAAACTTGGTAGGTTGGGAAACCTACAATAAAATACTGCAAGTGCACAGTGTCTAACTAGCAGAACAATGGAAAGTACAGGTCGTTCCCACGAGGAATGTGAAATACTACTACTAATCAATATCAAAACTAACTAATCGACAAGATGATGTTTGAACGATTTTCAGAAATTTGGAACAAAATGAAATAATAATAATTCTAACAGTAAACAAAATGAGAGCGGGTTATTAGGATTTTCGGTTTCCACCAATTAATTATGCAAATTCTACTAGTCATTAAAAATATATTCCATGCATTTTCAAATATTGTTTCTCCGCTGTAATTTTCTTCGCTTCATGGGTAGTGATTCTAAAGCATTACCTATCAATCCTAAAGCATATCACGTCAAAGAACTTAACCAAAGCACGTCATATCAAAAAGCGTAAATAATCAAGAAAATCACATGAACAATAAAATACCAAGCCATATGAAGAAAA
>NW_020639764.1:521-1000 GCF_003573695.1 Papaver somniferum
TAAATAATCAAGAAAATCACATGAACAATAAAATACCAAGCCATATGAAGAAAAACTACTAGTCATTCAAATCATTATTGAGCATATAAATGTAGAGTTTACACAATTAAATTGGTTTCTACCTAAACCCTAACATGACTCTATCTAGACATGGCTTTCTCAAAATCCATAAACATATTAAAATCAAACTTCAGCTAATGAAAAATGAAGAATCGAAAACAAAACTTCAAAACCCTTCTCTACTTACGACCCTGTGGCCGGGATCTCTTCTCAAATAGTCGACACCCCCTTCTTATAACCTTCCCTTTCTTTTATTTCATTAATCAAAGAATCAAAATAAATTATTCTATGCAAATATCTTGCATGCAAGTTGATGTCGTCATCAGTATCCCCAAAATAATATTGCCACCTCGTTCTTCCAATGAAATAATAATCTCTCCTTATTTCCAAAATCTCCCAAATGAAGAAAGAGTTATTAC
>NW_020639765.1:0-667 GCF_003573695.1 Papaver somniferum
TAGCAAACAAAAAGCATGATGGCTCCACTTAGATTGTTTCTAGACCAGCTTCTAATCCTTCGAACGGGAATTCGTTACAATTTAAGCAAACCCCTCTGGAATCAATCCGAGTTAAAGTAAGTTGAATAGAGGCGAGGGAAGCTCGGTGGAGCTTTGATACCCAAGGCCTCACCGGTATTACAAGGCGGCGCAGTCACGCATTCAACTTACAGAAACCGTCAAGAACTTCGAAGTATGCTTAAAAGAGTAACCAATATTTTTCGAATGACTTTCCTGTTAAGCTCGTTACCCTATCGGTCTCGTTCTAGTCAAAATTTTAGGCTTAGGTTCGCGTAGGTTACGTGTTCCTAAAGCGGGCAAGAAGAGAACGGTGATGAAATCCGAACCCTTATCTTGTATGGCCAGGCCTTGCCCTTTACTAGAAAAATAAATATCCATATTCAGTCCTCAACATATATGCATACGAAGGAGTCCAGTAACTCGCTGACAGGGGATTCGCGAGTGTTTAGAATCTTACCTCCCGTTCCAGATGGGGGATGAATCGGTTGTAGTCGACTCGGGCCACTGACTCCGATGTCTAGTGTACGAACCCAAGGTGCAGAGACAATATCGTAATTGTCCTCCTTCTCTGCAAACAGTTTATATTTAAAGTACCCTTCCGTAGGGT
>NW_020639765.1:678-1000 GCF_003573695.1 Papaver somniferum
GAGACAATATCGTAATTGTCCTCCTTCTCTGCAAACAGTTTATACTTAAAGTACCCTTCCATATGGTAATAAAAAAAATAATGTCCCAAAGTCCAAAAGTCCAAAAAAAGTAAAGAAAAATTACAGAAATAATAAACCCTAATACCGTTTTTTTTTCTAAAAGAAAATAAACAAACCCTAAACTAAAATTGTCTTCTTTTCTGTTCTTTTTTCTTTAATCTTTAGCTCCAAGTCTTTATGAAATCACCAAACTCTTTTGCTCAATTTTCTTTATGATCCAGAACCTGTAGACACAAGATAAATACCCAAAAACATAAAAAAG
>NW_020639766.1:0-274 GCF_003573695.1 Papaver somniferum
CTCAACAACAATCATATCCTCAACACAATACCGACAAGAGATTATCCACCCTAGAGGAAATGTTCCAGAGTTTGATACAAAGTCAGAAAAATCTTGATCAGAAGATGGATCAAATGTGTGAGAGAGAAAAGGGTAAACTTCCGAGCCAACCCTAACAAAATCCAAAGAGGATATTTCAAACAGGCACAACATCCTGCACTGAAACCTCACCCGATCAAGTCCATGCCATTACCACCCTCCGAAGTGGTAAAGTCATCGAGAACAACGTGGGCGA
>NW_020639766.1:474-759 GCF_003573695.1 Papaver somniferum
ATAGCTTAGGAAAATTCTTGTATGCTCCCGCTCCCTGTGGACTAACTCTTTCTTATCCCTATATTATAAAGCTTGACCTTGTATACTTGCAAGTTTTGTGTGTTTTCCATTTCCACACCAGTTTTACCATTTATAATCTCTTCTCTGCTGTAAACAATGAGAAATACAAAATTTGTAATTGATTTGAATAAAATGACGGAAGTTTACACGTAATTCCATAGAAAGTTAGTCAACAAGGCTGAATTGGGGGTCCTGGAAAAATAATTGGGGCCACCTAGCTACAGG
>NW_020639766.1:770-1000 GCF_003573695.1 Papaver somniferum
GTCCTGGAAAAATAATTGGGGCCACCTAGCTACAGGACAAAAAAAGGTCATGAAATAGTAATTGGGAGTTATCCCTTATCCCCAACTTTTTAAAATGGCTAAACTACCCCAAATCATTAGTGGTAATTAAGTTAATTAATTGTTAATTAGTTTAATTAGATTAAAATCAGATCTAGGGATAAAATTGTGATAAAAGAAAAATTGTGTTTTTGTGTCGTGGAGAGGAAGAA
>NW_020639767.1:0-519 GCF_003573695.1 Papaver somniferum
TCAAGAATAAACAAACTAGGTGCAATCAGATTTCAACCACCGTTAGTCAATCAAATCAATCGAAAACAAAGATAAACCACAATTATCTAGTTTCCCACCAACGGGTCGCGCTAGAGCTTCTCAATCCCAAAGAATACTTTAAACTGAGCGGTCGTAAGAGATTTCGCATAATTAGGTTACTCTCCTCTCCGAATAGGCGGCTACACCAGTACCAACAACAAAAGAGTAAATTTGTTGTTACGAAGGATTAGTTTGCTAGAAAGGAAAACTTCATGTATTTATAGACAAGGAAGTTTGGACACCAAGGAATTTCCAAAACCGAAAATATTCTCAAGATATTCACAAATGCACAGATTCGGTTTTCATAATTCCTGTAAATGCTCTATCCAAAAATAACGATCGAAATCTCTCGGAAAATCTAATTAGTAAATGCACATTACTAATTCTGTAATTTCCCTACAAAATGAAATTAATAACCTTAATTAAAAGATTCTTAACTTACTTATGTTTCGATCCTGG
>NW_020639767.1:530-1000 GCF_003573695.1 Papaver somniferum
AAATTAATAACCTTAATTAAAAGATTCTTAACTTACTTATGTTTCGATCTTGGGATTCTCTTCCCTTAGCATTTAAAGAATATCTTTGAACAATTACAGTAATAAACATTCACATCACGTGTTCAAAGTTTGTCGACATCTTTACTTTGTAAGTTCTCTTTCACACTTACAACCTTGAAACTGATTTGCCACACTTCCAAACAAGTTTAGAATTGGTTCATCTGACTTTCAAGAACTATGTGATTGATCAAACCAACATTCAATCACAATCATGGGTTTACGGTTCTACCAAAACAAGTTTCGGTTCTACCTCCATGTGAGTATTGTGCATAGTCACACTATCTTTCCAAAAATTCGGTTGACTAGGTACTAGGATCGGTTCCCCACATATACATGATATCTAACTTATATGTGTTGCACATGTCCATAGGATCGGTTCCCCTTTGCCTAAAAAACGTGTTGTACATGTT
>NW_020639768.1:0-301 GCF_003573695.1 Papaver somniferum
CAAGTTCAAAATTTGAAAAGTATCAGTTTTTCCCAAATTCTGATTTTTGGGCCATCGTACATTCGGGACTTTACAAAAAAAAATTATCCTCCGAATAATATAGTCGTGTTTAGAAATACCAACCTAATCGGTAGATAAATATTTAAGTTCGCTACCGAATGTCCTATTCGGAGGGAATACTGGTGGGCCCGGGAAAGCGTATAAAATTGAAGCGAAATGAAACGCGGGCCTACAGTAATACCGCAAGTGCACGGTCGTCGGTTGTAGCTCGTGCAAGTACGGGTCGATCCACAGAGACTGG
>NW_020639768.1:501-847 GCF_003573695.1 Papaver somniferum
ATGATGTTGTGCAGATTCTTAACCTTCCCGACCAAGGCACAGATGTGAAGTTTAACTACACAAAGCAGTTAAGTTGGGCACAACTTTATGCTCTAACTAAAAAGTGCTTAGGTTGGGATGAGGAGACAACAACAGCAGAGCGGAGATCCCATGCCAGCTGAGAAGATCAAAGAGGCTAGAGACCTAGTTGATAATATGGATAAGGAAGATTATGCTGCCCAGTTTGGGGAGAAAGTCACGAAGAGGCATCCGCCCAAGGTGGCAGTATCAAAGACGGGTAAAAGAACTCGAGCTTCATCGAGCGCTGAAGGTGCTCCAACTGAAGGTGCTCAAACCCGTGGTCGTG
>NW_020639769.1:0-469 GCF_003573695.1 Papaver somniferum
TTCCGAGCTAAGCAGGGGACTTAATGTTGATGGTGGTTTTTAGCTTAGGGTTAAAATCATAAAATCGTACAACTGACATGACGTCACTATGATCATTAGCACATTTATTGAATTGATCAGCATGCCTACGTAAGAATTATCAGGGTACCTTTTTTTTATGTGTCATGTTCCACGACAGAACCCTTAACATTGACCGACATCATCTATGCCAAACCCAAATTCTCATGCTACCGCGCCAAGGCATGCCAACCATGCCAGCCGCACCACTGTGCCAATGGAAAACCATGCCAGCCACATCTCCGTGCCAAGGCATGTCAGCCGCACCACTGTGCCAATGGCAAACCATGTCAGCCACATCTCCGCGCCAAGGCATGCCAACCATGCCAGCCGCACCACTGTGCCAATGGCAAACCATGCCAGCCACATCTCCGCGCCAAGGCATTCCAACCATGCCAGCCGCACCACTGTG
>NW_020639769.1:669-1000 GCF_003573695.1 Papaver somniferum
CTAGGGTTTTCTGAGAAAGAAAAGAAAAGAAATTGGTAGGATAGATGGCTAGAAGATGGGGGGAATGATTATAGTGGAGTTGGTGGTGGTGTTTAGGTGGCTATGGAGTAGGTGGTGGCGACGGCAATGGCAGGGTGATGGTGGTGGTTCTGCACAGGGTATGGTGGAGAGGAAGAAGGTGAAGGTCGATTGTTTTGGGAAGAAGGGGATGTTTGGTTAGGTCATAGGGTTCGGTCGCTATGGTGTGTAGCGGGATCATCGAGTTCGATGTTTGGCGAATCTCGACCGTGGGATATGGAGATGAAAGATCAATCTGACGGTGAGATGAAGT
>NW_020639770.1:0-239 GCF_003573695.1 Papaver somniferum
TAGATCCTACACTAAGGGAACTTTCTTTGGAAGAGACCCTTGAGAGTATAGCTAAATCGACACATAGACTTGAGTTAGAAACGAACGAAAGTATTGCTCGAAATAACTTGAATTTCCAATAGTGTATCCAATAATACCCTTGAGAATGAAGATACTTTTTCACATAATCAAGATAACGAGGTTATAATTGGTAACACTACTTATTTAGATAAGGTTCAATCATCTTCGTACTATTATGA
>NW_020639770.1:439-802 GCF_003573695.1 Papaver somniferum
CCTGGGCTAGCCAGTGCTTCACCCAAGAGGACTGGAATAGCCAGTGCCTCAAGGGTTAGTTTTTATTTTAAATGATGTTGTAAACTTCAATTGTTTTTATCCTATCCATGCTTTGATCTTGCTGTGCTTGAATTGTCTAGGATTGAATATCCTTATAGGTTGTTAAAATACTAAGCAAGCTTCTCTGCGGGTAGTTGCAGTGTGAGATCCCCAACTATCACAAGGTTTAGAATTCATCTTAGTGCCTTTAGCCTCCTTTCTAGACCAACCCTTAGATGAACAGCCGGCTTTGAACCGCAACTGTCATCTAGTTATTCAGAAAGCCTAGAAGCTGACTGATAACTAACAAGGGACAAGAACATA
>NW_020639771.1:0-561 GCF_003573695.1 Papaver somniferum
AGTGGTTTAAACCAGGATGTTGGACCACGACAATTCAATTCTATTCTCAAGTACAGGCTGGTCATCCCTTTCTTTGCTGAAGAGAGTAAATGCAACATTTGCAGCTGACCAATGGATATATATGCAGACCACGCCATACATTGCGCTAATGAGATAGGTCCGAAGTTCAGGAACGACATGGTACGAGACTTGTTCTCGGATATATGATACAAAACCGGTTTTTTGCAGCACGAAAAGAGGTATCTTTAGGATTCCTAACCAATGATGCAGGTGGTAAAAAGCGAACATTCTAGTCTACAACTGGGACAATGGGAGAGACGTTTGTTTCGATGTTACGGGTGTTTCGCCTCTAACAACCGCTAGAACCCGCAACCCCATTCCAGGCCAACCCATCACAGCCGCAACTATGCGTAAGCACACCAAGTATTTAAACCTCTGTGAGACATATGGTTATGGTTTTAACGTGCTAGCCTTCTCTATCTTGGGCTAATTAGGAGAAGACACGATTCTCTTCCTCAAGAGATTACGAAATTGCCTAGCTAGTCAGGACACCAACTCTAA
>NW_020639771.1:572-1000 GCF_003573695.1 Papaver somniferum
TCTGCAAATTACTCTACTGAGGTGCAATAATAATATTAGTATTAATAAAAGCCTTCAGTGGAAAAAAAAATTAAAAATTAAAAGAAAAAAATAATAAAAACAAACAAATGTTACCTGCAATGGTACCATAATCAGATGGTCATCCCCGTTCCCCGAAGTCTCACGCGTTACAGGAGGTCCTAGGTTCGAGCCCCCAATGACGTAATATTGCAGGAATTAACTATAACGCCCGCAAAGCTAGCAGCTGACTAATCCAAAAGATTAACTAATAGAGAGGCACTAAAAATCTAAATCATTTACTTAAACATTCAATTAAGAAATCTGCTACAAACTTAACCCAAAATTAGCCTGCTCAGAAATATATATACAAGAACTCCTCTCGAATGATACATATACAATAGTCATTTGGTTTGCAAATAAAATATACA
>NW_020639772.1:0-436 GCF_003573695.1 Papaver somniferum
TCAAAAATAAATGTCGCTATTGACATTATAATAACAAAGCTAATACTCCCCCCTAAAGGTGAGATAGGTGGATTTTCAATCCTCACGTCTTTGTTATACCAATTAATATGATATGTTACCCCCCCCTTAATCTATGCTTTTCCTATTTCGTTAGATAAACGTTCAATCACCAATGTCCTTTTCCCTAGTGAAACCAATCAATATAAAATCGATATCAGTATCACTTGTTTACTCCATATATTTCTCCCCCTTTTTGTCACAAAATGACAAAGAAACGAAAAAATAAAGGACATCACGAAAAGGATCTTACAAATCTCAAAATAGAATTGCAACATGTTGAGTTAAGCACGAGGGTTCCACACACCATTTTTGATAACCAATATAAAAAGCGAAACTACAAAGTAATTATATTTTGATATGTTATCATGGAAATAAT
>NW_020639772.1:447-1000 GCF_003573695.1 Papaver somniferum
ATTTTTGATAACCAATATCAAAACCGAAACTACAAAGTAATTATGTTTTGATATGTTATCATGGAAATACTTTCCCGAAGCAATTTTCCCAAATAGTTTAGCAAACCAAAAATCAACTAAGCATATTAGTTCCTTTGCTAAACCGATTGTACAAATACAATCGCTTCATTCGATAAGACCAAAATAAAGATAACTCTATTTTTCTCATCAGGTTCTAATTATCCATATAACTTAGACCTTTAACTTTTAAACAAGACAAGTACTAGGTTAGTTAACTAGCATTCCTTGTTAAGGCATTCGATTAGACTTGAATAACCGAAACCTCCACTTTGATAAGTCTAACTAAGATCAGAATTAACTTAGTTTCTCTTATCCGGAATCGAATTGGACTAAACAATTCATCCCGTAAATTTTTTATTTCGTTAAGCCATAAACAATTCGTACAAACCAAATAAATCAACTTGCATAATTATTCACCTCAACCGGAAGCAATTGAAACAACATAAACATTTAAGCACCGCAATTGCACCGAAATTTTGTAATCCTAAACGAT
>NW_020639773.1:0-167 GCF_003573695.1 Papaver somniferum
AGAGGATCCCCAATTATTCAGGTTGTTGTTATGTGCTTCTAAGTTCTTAGTTGAGTTTTTCAGACTCTAATACCTGAACCGGATCTTAGCTTTGAGGAAATCCAACCGATGAAAACCTTTTATTTAGACCCTTTTATAGATCCTGAACCTGAACCACAACTAGATGT
>NW_020639773.1:178-417 GCF_003573695.1 Papaver somniferum
CTCGGTTTTATTTATTTTTTATTAGTTTTTCTCGAGGACTAGCAAATAATAAGTTTGGGGGTGTTTTATAGACGCATTTATGTGTCTATTTTGATCTCAATGTTCTGTATTGTTAGACTCGATTAACTACTTATTGTGTTATTTTATGTTTTTGTAGATGTTTTTGGAAAAATAAGCTCTTGCGGCGAAATTGGCTCGAAAAGTGGTGTTTTACACCCTAGGATAGAGTACTAAAGACA
>NW_020639773.1:428-620 GCF_003573695.1 Papaver somniferum
TTGTGGGTAACACTTTTTGATCCAGATGACCCACAGTTATTCCGTCTACTACTATATGATTCTACGTGGTGACTAATCCTTTCTTAGTCTGGCTGAAGACTTTAAACTTAGCACTTCTTGGGAGGTAACCCAATATTCATGCGACACGGTAATATCTTTCCTTATCTCTTTTGCTTCATTGGTAACAGTTTC
>NW_020639773.1:631-771 GCF_003573695.1 Papaver somniferum
CGACCACTGATAAGGGGTGACCTTCTTCACAAATTCAAAAAAATATTTTGGCGGGAAAATATTTGCTCTTCACTGGCAGATTTTCTCGATTGCATTTGGACGTGATTTTGTGCGATTCAATCGCTGAAACTTTGTGGAAA
>NW_020639773.1:847-986 GCF_003573695.1 Papaver somniferum
AAGCTCAGGTGTTAGAAAAAGAAAACATGGTAGTTTCGCCATATCCTCGTGATGGAAACATCGAAAGAATCCTGATCACTTTTTTTTTTTTTTTTACCATTACTAGGGTGAAATAGAGTGACTGAGATGAAAAAAAAAA
>NW_020639773.1:1044-2336 GCF_003573695.1 Papaver somniferum
GGGTGTCGAGAGTTTGGGGTCGATAGGAGAGCTCAGGAGCGAGAAATCAAGAGTTGATGAAACTCTGTTTCTGCTGCTGCTGATGATGAAGAACACCAAGAACACGAAGAACAGACTCGCAGGGACAGTCGTTTATCAACAGTGAAACAGACTCACAGGAGTGGGTCGTAGGTGTGGGTCTTAGAGCTACAGTAACAATAGCACTTCTTGTGTCGTTTATTTTGGACGCTTTCTGTGGGTCGCACATTCACTGTTTTATTATTTCATCTCCATTCTCATCCTTGTAAACACCCTTTGAGCAATAAAAATGAATTTTGAGCGTGTTTTCAATATGCGGAGCTAGAACCCATCACTGGGACGACGGAGGAAGCTGTTTTTCACCCATGTGGTAATTCTATTTAATTTCTTTATGACTATTTGCACTATTATAATTGATTTATGATTTTTCTTGATTATTTGTGATTTCGTTTGATGTCGCATGCTTAGTCTTAGGTACTTTTGATGCGTCATGCTTGTGATTTACATATAATTCTTTATAAAATCTACCTTGGCGAAGATTTAGAGTCGATGTTTGTTATTTTATGAGCTTTAATTGTCCGGAATTAAATATTGAACTGCATGAATGTGAGAATTGGTGGAATCCCGAGTGCCAGTAACTCTCTTCATCTTGTTAATATTTTTGTATATATAATTTTATTAAATCTAAAAAATTCATTTACTTCACAAGTCTGAAACGAATCTTTTTACCACTATCACTACAACAAATTTGAAAACCCAACAGGCACATGTCCATAGGATCGGTTCCCCTTTCTGCTATAAACCTTGCTGCACCCCATACAAGGATCGGTTCCCCTTGATGTCCTGCACCCCTTACTAGGATCGGTTTCCTTTCCCTTACTAGGATCGGTTCCCTTTCACTTACTAGGATCGGTTCCCTTTCCCTTACAAGGATCATTACCTTTCCCTTAATAGGATCGGTTCCCTTTACCTAAGGTCAGACATAATCCGATCATACCACATGTGATTACTTAAGATTGGTTTTAGTAATAAAAGTTATATCAATACATAAGTCAGGAGTTTGTGAATAGTTCTACCAAGAACACAACAAGTTGTGAGCGGTTATACTCTATCACACATATTGGTTGTTCATAAGATATGCAATGAATAACAAAACCAATAACTCCTGGAAATTTCCTTTTCGGTTCACAAACAAGTTTATGAACTTACTTCCTTAGAACACATGTAAACATTGTTCCCTAGGATGAAATCCTCACCTCATACCCATACATAAT
>NW_020639773.1:2347-3000 GCF_003573695.1 Papaver somniferum
AACATGTAAAACATTGTTCCCTGGGATGAAATCCTCACCTCATACCCATGCATAATCACAATAGCATTCAAATGATTATGGCGATGTCTTATCTACAAAGTTTAATGGTTAAGAAATAAACCTCGTATTGTATTCCTTAATACTATGTCTAACTAGAGTATAATCATTCATGCTTCGCAGTTATGTTTTCAATATGCACGACTTGAAAGATACATTACGGTATGAAACAGTTCAAGTCAAATATCACTAACCTCAAGTGGAAGGATGATTGTTGTCGTTGTATCTCCTTGCTTCTTCACATCTTCAAGACTTCGCAATACTTGTAATGTCTCATATCCTAATACTTTCAAGCTAACCTATACGAAGTTGACTCTAGTACATAATCAAGCGACTCTTAACATGAGTTTTGATTCACTAAAATATGACAACCAAACTTGACATACCAATGCTTGGTGGGTTCAACCGAGCAATGCTCTAAAAATCTTCCCCTTTGTCAATTTTAGTGATAAAACTCTTACATCATATGGAAAACAAATTACAAGAATTCATTACACTCTGCTTGATTCCTGATTCAACAGCACAGTAAAACTACTTACGTTCAATCCTTGAAAATGCCGATATTGACATTATAATAACAAAGCTAATACTCCCCC
>NW_020639774.1:0-1213 GCF_003573695.1 Papaver somniferum
TGTAACAAATATAATTGTTACAAACCTGGTTTTGAATTATTTCTCCATTTTCATCATTTGTAAACACCCTTTGAGCAATAATAATGATTTTTGAGCGTGTTTCCAACATGATGAGCGGCTAATTCTCCCACAACCAAGGCAATGAGGAAGCTATTTACGCATGAATAATTGGTAACTATTTTATTTTCTCTAATATTTAATTATAATTCACTCAATCACTGCTTTTGCAGAGTTTTAAATTGTTTGCGTAATTTTCCTAATCAGTTGTGATTCAATTAGATAGGTTATGCTTTGTTTAGATAATCTATGCTTAAGGGATACAATTGATGTTTGAGAATTTGCTTGATTATTAGTGAGTTAAGATATAAAGGACTTAAAAGATAATTAGAGTTTTGGATTATTTACCATCATTAATTCATGTGTAATACTGGAATCAGTGTCTTGGTTATTTACTCATACCTCTCGCCCACTTTGTTAATATTTTTGTATATAATTTTATTAAATATTTAAATTTAATCTTCACAAGTCCGAGAGTTTGAACCTCATGACTATAACATCATTCAAGAAAATATTACCATTCTGAATGAGGTGATTTTGCAGCTGTAGAAACCGTGAGAAGCTAAATCAGGGAAGAAAATATTCCCAAAATATTTTCTTTACTTCCCGAGTTCAATGAAGAATATTGAGAATCATGGCGTGATTAAATGAGTCTAAGGAGTATAAATAGGTGGATGGGATCGTAGAGAAGGGGTGTCGAGAGTCTGGGGGGCTGAGGAGAGCCAGAGAAGAAGAAATTCGAGTTTTCCCAAACTCGGTTTCTGCTGCTGCTGATGATGATGAACATGAAGAACACGAAGAACGGACCTGCAGAGACAGTCGTTTTTTAACAGTTTCAACGACTCACAGCTGTGGGTCGTACATCAGAGGCAGACTTATTTTCCAGCGTTTGCGACACAGAGCCGTGGGTCGTAGTTCTTTGGTTTGCGACACAGAGCCGTGGGTCGTAGTTCTTTGGTGAGTTAAGATATAAAGGACTTAAAATATAATTAGAGTTTTGGATTATTTACCATCATTAATTCATGTGTAATACTGGAATCAGTGTCTTGGTTATTTTCTCATACCTCTCGCCCACTTTGTTAATATTTTTGTATATAATTTTATTAAATCTTTAAATTTAATCTTCACAAGTCCGAGAGTTTGAACCTCATTACTA
>NW_020639775.1:0-377 GCF_003573695.1 Papaver somniferum
GGCATGGTATGGCGCGGCAAGGTGGTTGGCATGAAATTGACACATGTGGCATGGCATGCCTTGGCGCGGTTTGGCGTGGCCAAAACTAGGGTTTTGGGCCAAAGGTTACCATGCATTGTTTGGCGACCTTGGACAACTAGGATTTGCATCTAGGATGGAAGTGTGGCCGTTGATCGTTGCACGCCTTCTTTTTGGTATCCGCATAGGGAAGGCCGGCATGGTGGGGCCAAGGCCAATGGTGCGGATGGCTTGGCATAGTGGGGCCAAGGGTTTGGTACGGACGACTTGGCATGGTGGGGCCAAGGCAAGGTGCGGTTGGCTTGGCATGGTGGGGCCAAGGGTTTGGCATGCCATTGGCGCATGGTGCGGCTAGCATG
>NW_020639775.1:494-1000 GCF_003573695.1 Papaver somniferum
CCAAGGGTTTGGCATGCCATTGGCGCATGGTGCGGCTAGCATGGTTGGCATGCCTTGGCGGGGTAGACATGGCTGCCATGGTTTGCCATTGGCACAGTGGTGCGGCTGGCATGGTTGGCATGCCTTGGCGCGGAGATGTGGCTGACTTGGTTTGCCATTGGCACAGTGGTGCGACTGGCATGGTTGGCATGCCTAGGCGCGGAGATGTGGCTGGCATGGTTGGCATGCCTTGGCGCGGAGATGTG
The DNA here is from genome assembly GCF_003573695.1 of Papaver somniferum. Taxonomy (NCBI): domain Eukaryota; kingdom Viridiplantae; phylum Streptophyta; class Magnoliopsida; order Ranunculales; family Papaveraceae; genus Papaver; species Papaver somniferum. Next base: position 740 of record NW_020639775.1, read on the forward strand.
GCTGGCATGGTTTTCCATTGGCACAGTGGTGCGGCTGGCATGGTTGGCATGCCTTGGCGCGGTAGCATGAGAATTAGGGTTTGGCATGGATGATGTCGGTCAATGTTAAGGGTTCTGCCGTAGAACATGACACATAAAAAAAGGTACCCTGGTAATTCTTACTTAGGCATGTTGATCGATTCAATAAATGTGCTAATGGTCATAGTGATGTCATGTCAGTTGTACGGTTTTACGATTTTAACCCTAAGCTAAAAAACACCA
>NW_020639776.1:0-367 GCF_003573695.1 Papaver somniferum
CGGGAATGCATATTTTAGTTCCGGTCTTGGATCACATACATGCAAGAATGCACACTATGTTTATAATCCAATGATGGTTAAGTATTCTAAACTCTAGTTTATTTCAATCATTAAAACTTTCTTAGAGGATGACAATAGCCGTTTTCACACACTATTAGCATCAAAGCAATTTTCAAGTTATTGAAATAATCATAGCGAAACATTCCAAGTCTACACCAAATGATTGTATCACACAAACCATGTAAGATGTTACTCGGCAATTTTCACATGATCATCTTTTGACTTTCGTCAAGAATATAAGATGAACTTGGTTGAAGCGAAAGCTTACCAACACATATTTCGAGAAATATGTAAGCGAGTTAAACTC
>NW_020639776.1:378-1000 GCF_003573695.1 Papaver somniferum
ATCAAGAATATAAGATGAACTTGGTTGAAGCGAAAGCTTACCAACACATATTCCGAGAAATATGTATGCGAGTTAAATTCATCTCAAAATCTCAAATGTGTATAATCGACAACTATGTAGTAGTACGACTTTTGTCTCAATATCGGATATAGAGTCGAAATAGACTTTCCAAGTGATAGATGAGTTTTAGTCACCACATACCTTTTATTGATGAAGTTCCACATGCTCTCCTTAGTAGTTCTTCGTCTTCAATTGATGAACGCCGTGAAGTCAAATGCTCATGTACACAATCCATCCTAGTCCGAGACATTACTATAAGTAGACTAGAAATCAAGACTCATAGTTTTGATCACTAACATTGACAAACAAGCTTGATATAGCAACGCTTGCGAGTTCGACCGAGCAGTGCTCTAATATTCCCCCCTTTGTCAATTTTAGTGACAAAACTATCAATATATATGGATTAAAAATAAATAAACTTTGTAGCTTCTCATCCAAATGCTTGATGTCCTTGGTACTTCAATATTACTCGAAATCTTCGTCACTTTCAAGTACTCCAATGATTCCAAATGCGTTCAACTCAGCATCATAGTTGTTAAAGATCTGTAGCTATAACAATGAG
>NW_020639777.1:0-315 GCF_003573695.1 Papaver somniferum
GTGGATCCCAGTTTTCTTGCGCATCCCTGCAGCAAGCCGCATAAACCATTCACCGGCTATGGGAAGGCACACAGCTTAAAGGAATTCTAAACACCCTATAGTAGTAAATCCAACCTAACCCATCTACACTCGGATTAAAGAGGTGTACATGTTGGTTAAACTTCAACATAGAAGTCACTAACAAGCTGGTTAGGACAAGATTAGGAAATTGATGTAATCCTAAGGGAATTAGAAGTCATCTAGTTCTAAGAAAAGGAAAGACATGTAATAAGGTAATAGGACTAGGAAAAGGAATTCATAGTTCTATATATATAT
>NW_020639777.1:515-793 GCF_003573695.1 Papaver somniferum
GGGAGGAAGGTTTAACTCACAAGATAGAACAACAAGTCAGAATGATCAAAACCAAGGGAAAGAAAAGAAGGATAGATCAAACATTATTTGTTACAGATGTGATAGACCAGGACACTTCTTCTCTGTATGCCCTGAAAGAATACAAAAGATGGAAGAAGCAAACAAGAATGAAACAAGGGAAGCAGATACAGCTCTTTTCATGCACAAAGTTGTATTCTTAAACGAAGGGAACCTAATACCAAAGAACTACGAATCAAAGGATGGAGAAGAAGGAATCT
>NW_020639778.1:0-395 GCF_003573695.1 Papaver somniferum
TAAGCATTGTCTGGTAACACATACGTGCATAAGTTTATTCCTTGAACCAAAGTTTGCGAACTTTGTTAATCAAGAGAAATCGGAGGAATTGGCTTTGCCAAGTCCGCGAACCCAGTTTGCGAACTCAGTCCGCGAACCCAGTTTGCGAACTCAGTCCGCGAACTGTCGGAAGTTCTTGTACCCAGAATTTCTGCTGGGATTCCAAATTCGTTCGTGATGTTCAAGTCTGCGAACTGGCGAGAGTCTCTTTGCCGAGATTTTCTGCTGAGTATGGAAACTCTGCCGGTTATCTTAAGTCCGCAAACTTGTTTGTGAAATTGAGTGGTTATGATCTAAAGATGTGCTCTGAACATGAAACTTAAATTACTAACGAATGTTTTATGCAAAATGTGGCT
>NW_020639778.1:406-626 GCF_003573695.1 Papaver somniferum
GTCCTGCTGGGATCAGAGGCGTAGGGAGAATAACTGTACCTTGGATCAGTGGGAGACTGATTGGGGTTCAACTATAGTCCAGTCCGAAGTTAGCTTGTAATAGGCTAGTGTCTGTAGCTGCTTAATACAGTGTGTATTCAATCTGGACTAGGTCCCAGGGTTTTTCTGCATTTGCGGTTTCCTCGTTAACAAAACTTCTGGTGTCTGTGTTATTTCTTTT
>NW_020639778.1:637-830 GCF_003573695.1 Papaver somniferum
TCCGATTTATCGAGTCGAATCATCTTTGTTTCAATTGTGTCTTGTGTAGTTACATAAGATCTCATAGCAATTGTACAAATCTCTAACTAGATCATTTGAGTCAATTGAACTAGTTATGGTGAAGAAGAACAAGGTTAATATGAAATGCTCATATGGTTAACCTTTTGGGTTACTATGTTGAACCAACATACAC
>NW_020639778.1:841-1000 GCF_003573695.1 Papaver somniferum
CAAAACAAGTGAGAGATATTGACTCCTTGAGATACCTTAATCTAGATTGAGTCTGGCTGTCTAGTTGATTCTCTAGCAAAGTATTTCGGAGTTAGTCCATACAGATTGCTAATCGACTTATTGGGTGGTGTTGTTAGACCCCCTGTTTTTCATAGTCTA
>NW_020639779.1:0-375 GCF_003573695.1 Papaver somniferum
ACAACAGCTAAATCAGCCTCAAGGCGTTTTTCTCGAGCGAGACAAGCACTTTCTCTGTCATCAAAACTAATTTGTTGAGAGTTAAACCTTGCTTCAGATTCTGCAAGTTTCTCTTCCAACAAAAATTACTTTTGATAAAGATTATCACATTCAAGTGACTTCATGCGTAGGTTTTCCTCGGAATCCTTGAGGATCGATTCGTTAAAACGATTCGAAAAATAAACACATGCGTAACATCTTCTCAATTTCTTGTTTTCTCGACAGAGAGGAGTCAGAAGAGGTGAGACATGAGAATTTGTAATCTTCTTCATATTCCACGAATCCAAAAACTTAACATACTCTGAGACTTCCTCATCAACATCTCTATCAATATCT
>NW_020639779.1:386-881 GCF_003573695.1 Papaver somniferum
TCTTCTTCATATTCCACGAATCCAAAAACTTAACATACTCTGAGACTTCCTCATCAACATCTCTATCATTATCTGAATCACCTTTATCAGAAATTTCATCCAACTGTTCTTCGAGGAGCGTTTCCCAATCAACATTTTTTACATCAAGAGAATGTTTAGATGTTGACTTAGATGTGGCAGTTCTATCAGGTGAATCCAAGCTTATAGAATCATCTGGTAATTTCTGAACTGGTACGTTATTAGAGATAGACTCGTCCATAATCAGATCGCTACAAACACAAACTTATAAGGTCTTTAACGTGTTTTCATGCTCTGATACCAATTGAAAAAGCGGGGGTCTAAAAACACCACCCAATATTTCGCTTAGCAATCTGTATGGACTAACTCCGAAATACTTTATAGAGAATCAACTAGACAGTCAGACTCAATCTAATTAAAAGTATCTCAAGGAGTTAATATCTCTCTCTTGTTTTGATTTACTCAAGCTAATAGAAA
>NW_020639779.1:892-1000 GCF_003573695.1 Papaver somniferum
TGATTTACTCAAGCTAATAGAAATCAACGAGTCTTTAATCAAACACAAGGAATAACTTGGAAGGTACCAAAGACAAATATCCAAGGATCAATCAATGACAATCAACAA
>NW_020639780.1:0-299 GCF_003573695.1 Papaver somniferum
GTTTTTAAGCAGGTTAATATCAACCTTCCATTATTAGATGCAATTAGGCAGATTCCCTCTTATGCCAAGTTCCTTAAGGACTTGTGTACGCGAAAGCGTAAGCTCAGTGTCTAGAAGAAAGATTTCATAGCTAGTCATGTGAGTTCTATTATTCAGAATACCACTAATCCTAAGTATAAAGACCCAGGTTCCCCTACCATTTCTTGTACAATAGGTAAGTACCGTGTTGAGAAAGCGTTGCTTGACTTAGGAGCCAGTGTGAACTTACTGCCATACCATGTGTACCTTAAGCTAGGACT
>NW_020639780.1:499-858 GCF_003573695.1 Papaver somniferum
AAAGTGGTTTTTGCGCTCGTGGGAGAAAATTACTATATGGACTCTCACCTTGGATAAGGGGTAACCTAATTACTAAGGGGTGACCCATTTCCAGGCAGCTGCTAAAGGGACACCAGAACTGGATAGGGGGAGGTCTTCTTCAAATTTCAAATACTGGTTTTTGGCGGGAAAGGCCATGCATATCGCTGTTGAATTTTGATCCGATTGTTGGAGCTGTTTTAGGGAGATTAAACACCGGAAATTGATTGGGCTGGACGTGATATGGATATAAAATTCTAGTATGGATGATTTCATGGGCTTAATTGGGCTAGAATATCCGGGAGAAGCAATCAAAGTTAAAACAGAGAGACGTGTCCTGT
>NW_020639781.1:0-535 GCF_003573695.1 Papaver somniferum
AAAAAAAAACTGTATTAGGGTTTATTATTTTTGTAATTTTTCTTTACTTTTTGGACTTTTGGACTTTTGGACTTTGGGACATTATTTTTTTTATTACCCTACGAAAGGGTACTTTAAATATAAACTGTTTGCATAGAAGGAGGACAATTACGATATTGTCTCTGCACCTTGGGTTTGTACACTAGACATCGGAGTCAGTGGCCCGAGTCGACTACAACCGATTCATCCCCCGTCTGGAACGGGAGGTAAGATTCTAAACACTCGCGAATCCCCTGTCAGTGAGTTACTGGACTCCTTCGAATGCATATATGTTGAGGACTGAATACGGACATTTATTTTTCTAGTAAACAGAAAGGCCTGGCCATACAAGATAAGGGTTCGGATTTCATCACCGTTCTCTTCTTGCCCGCTTTAGGAACACGTAACCTACGCGAACCTAAGCCTAAAATTTTGACTAGAACGAGACCGATAGGGTAACGAGCTTAACAGGAAAGTCATTCGAAAAATATTGGTTACTCTTTTAAGCATACTTCGA
>NW_020639781.1:546-1000 GCF_003573695.1 Papaver somniferum
AAGGAGATTAACAGGAAAGTCATTCGAAAAATATTGGTAACTCTTTTGAGCATACTTCGAAGATCTTGACGATTTCTGTAAGTTGAATGCGTGACTGCGCCGCCTTGTAATACCGGTGAGGCCTTGGGTATCAAAGATCCACCAACCTTTCCTCGCCTCTATTCAACTTACGTTAACTCGGATTGATTCCAGAGGGGTTTGCTTGAATTGTAACGAATTCCCGTTCGAAGGATTAGAAGCTGGTCTAGAAACAATCTAAGTGGAGCCATCATGCTTTTTGTTTGCTAGAAATCAATAGGTTTGATTTGGTTGAGTCGGCCTTGATCTGTGTTTGCTTACCCTTCCAATTTAGAAAATTCTATTGTATGCCTGAACGTAAAAGAGACGCACTAGGTAGATTTGTTAAAGAGAAACCTAGTAGTTCGAAGCGTCTCGATTACCTTAATCTAGAAAG
>NW_020639782.1:0-520 GCF_003573695.1 Papaver somniferum
CAATCTGTAGGACTCCGACCTAAACCAAGACAATGGTCGTTCTAGAGTCAATTCGGTCACAAAGATTGAAGATGGTCGATCTGTATGAGGAAAAGATGAGAAGTGTGTGAGATCAATGATGATCAAGTATTGTGAATGTGTTGTAGGTTTCTGCAAGTGAACTGCTGGGTTCGAATAAGTCTGAATTATGCTCAGTTAAGAGTGATTGTTCAGATGAGAATTCTTGCGATATTTCCCGTATATTTAAATTGTTGTTCAATCATCAATTGAAAGACTTATTTATATTGCCAGAATGTAGACACATTGAACTCCAGTAAGTATGACGGTTTCTCAAGTGAAAGAGTGGGAAAGTGGGAAATCGTGGTTGAACCAGTTCCACATTGTGCGGAGACTTGGTTAACTGCCCACCCACTACTTTTCTAACTCCCTCAACTACTTGCACGACTTTCTCACATTTATCATCGTGGATGAACACACGTGCCGTAGGCCTCCAGACCAAAACCCTAATTAATACCCCCCC
>NW_020639782.1:531-1000 GCF_003573695.1 Papaver somniferum
TGACTTGATTAGACGAAGAGTCTAAGAATTGTTGAGTCAAGCATGATTGACGAATGCTCTATGATTCATGGGTTAAACATGTCTGCTGGGACATATGTATCGAATTAATGTGGATAGCTGAATCAACATAATAAATATTGATAATTTGAGCAAATATTGCTCGATTAATGAATTATTGAACATTGATATTCGAATAATATTATTAGCCCCGTCTGAGCAAATATTGCTCATCTGATGGATTACTGAATATTGATAGTTGAATCAATATTGATAGTCCGAGAAAATATTGCTCATTTGAACATTTATTGGTAGCATGACCAAATAAAATATTAATTTAAAATATTGGCAGCTGGACCGAATATTATATAATTAATCAAGATGTTGATTGCTGGATCAACATAAAATTATTAGTGTTCAAATTTTCTCAGAATTATGGTTTGCAGAGCATTTGGTTCGAAACCCTAATTTT
>NW_020639783.1:0-625 GCF_003573695.1 Papaver somniferum
ATGAATAGACTCTTTAGATGTTGCCATCTAGTCAGATTGGTTCCTCAACTCCTACAACCAAAATGCTTCCATCCACTTAGATTGGTTAGTGCCATCCTTAATAGGGATAAATTTCTAGGCTCTGGAGTTTATTTATTGCAACGAAAAGGTAACAAAAAGTTCTACCCCACCCCCAAACTTAAATCTAACATTGTCCTCAATGTTTCTAATCAAAGAACAGTACCAAAAATATAAGTAACATGAGGAAATAGTAAAGAGAGAAGTCGGAAAGATAGTACCTGGGTGAAGTGTAACCAAAAACCTACAAAAATATTATACAACATACAAAATCGCCTCGATGGTCAATCAAGGTAAACAGGGTCCTCCAGAGGGACCTCCTCAACATCACCTTTAGGAAAAAGCTCTAAAAAGGGCTTCAATCGCTGACCGTTAACCTTCGAAGAACTACTACCATCTGGTATCTCAATCTCAACAGCGCCATGAGGAAAAACAGTACGGACCACAAAAGGACCGGTCCACCGAGAGCGCAACTTCCCGGGGAATAGATGCAAACGAGTGTCATACAGAAGAACTTTTTGACCTGGAGAAAATGACTTTCGTAAAATATTCCTATCATGCACAAGTT
>NW_020639783.1:636-1000 GCF_003573695.1 Papaver somniferum
CCGAGTGTCATATATAAGAACTTTTTGACCTGGAGAAAATGACTTTCATAAAATATTCCTATCATGCACAAGTTTCATTTTGTTCTTATACTCCTTAGCACTCTCATATGCATCTCTACGAATCTCGTCCAACTCATTGAGCTGGAGCTTTCTTTGAGCTCCTGCCTTGTCAAGTGAAAAGTTTAAGTTCTTAATAGCCCAATAGGCTCGATGCTCTAACTCAACAGGCAGGTGACATGCATTGACAAACACTAAACAATAAGGTGACATTCCAATGGGTGTCTTAAACGCAGTACGGTAAGCCCATAAGGCATCAGTAAGCCTCGACGACGAGTCTTTCCTATTTGGATTAACTGTTTTCTCT
>NW_020639784.1:0-554 GCF_003573695.1 Papaver somniferum
AATCTCAATCGGCGTTATTTCCATTGATTGGATAAAGTCCAAGGAGAATATCGCGCAACCTTTGGCAAAAGGTTTATCCCAAGAGATAGTTAGAAATGCATCGATGGGGAAGGGGCTTAAGCTCATAAATTAAACTTTCCATGAAGGATACTCAACCTTGCTGACTGGAGATCCCAAGATCAAGGTTTCGAATGGGACAACTAATTTGTGGTGGGTAAAGGTAAACACTATCAGAGAATTTTATTCTCTGTCCCTTCCCTATGGTGTAGACGTGATAGTGTGACTGCATGTGAAGGATGACTTTTAAGAAGTCTTAATGAGTTTTATAGTTTCAATTTAAGATTGAAGTGGGGTGTAGCAGTAACACTCTTTATGGAAACTCACCTATCTGAATGAGGAAGTGGGGCCGCTTCCTATGAGAATATAAGCTTTGATTCTCTAGAGCATTATGAGAAACAGGATATGTCCAGGGCCAAATTGGACAAAACGGCACGAGCTTGGCAGCAACCTTGGAGATATCACCCGTGGCAAATGCTATCAGTTCAAGACATAGT
>NW_020639784.1:565-1000 GCF_003573695.1 Papaver somniferum
GGACAAAACGGCACGAGCTTGGCAGCAATCTTGGAGATATCACCCGTGGTTGTTATCACGAATTACATCAAATGCTAGCAGTTCAAGACATAGTTCACTGTCTCTAGCAAGTAATTCCGGTAATATCTCACTAAGAAAAGGTTCAAGACCTCATGGACACCTCTGCCTAAAATGGTATTTCCTGCGCTTTTTATGTGATTTTCGTTATGATGGTTTTGGTATTACTGGAACTTAGGACCTAAAGGTCACTAAGGGTTCACTAGTTCATGCTTTTTCACTTTGGTGAAAGATACCTATAGTCTCACCATGTGAGAACTAAAGATGAAAGCTCTCAATACTATTATGATTTGTGCAATCCATAGTATGACCCTGGGGTCAACACACTTTTGTGTGAGGGAGAGGACGTATAAATGACTAGTATGATTTCAACACTTG
>NW_020639785.1:0-3090 GCF_003573695.1 Papaver somniferum
AACGGATTGTGCAAGGTCATGCACAAGATCATGCATCTTACACGACTTGACACCTCCCAACTCATTTTTCTGCTCATCTTGGAAGAATGAATATCTCAGCAAAGTGTTAAAATATTCATTACCGATCTTCTCCATTTCTGCGCTTTCTTTACTGGGACTAAGGAGGAACCCTTCGGCCATCCACAGCTGAATTACTTTCTTTCTTTTGAAAATGTGATCTTTCGGGAATAGAGAACAGTGTGCAAAACATTGTTTTAAATGTGGCTCCAGGTGATCATACCTTAGCTTCAGTATCTTTATAATCTTTTCTTCGCCTTCGGGATGATTCCATATGTTGTTATTTTCAACTGACAGCCACTCATTCTCACCCCTTTTGGAGTACATCATACCCCCAAGAAGCTTTGTTGCTAATGGCAATCCTCCACACTTTTTCGCAATGTTCTTTCCGATCTTGATTAATTTTTCCGTCTTCTCTACTCCTCCAGACCCAAAAGCAATTTTCTCGAAGAGCCTCCAACATTCTTGGTCGGACAACCGGTTAAAACTATATCTGTATACAGACCTTGTCACTAAAGCAACTTCATTACTTCGTGTTGTCACGATTACCTTGCTTCCATGAGCCCCAATGGGCAACAAAGTTTTCAGCATATCGTCCCACTCATTGTGCTTGTTGTTCCACATCTCCTCAAGAACTATCAGATATCTCTTATTTTGAAGGTTTTCTTTGAGGCTATTCACCATGACATCCAAGTTTGAAATATCTTTCTTCGTTCCGGTAATGGATTCTAATAACTGTCCAAAAATCTGCTTCAGATTAGAATTTTGAGATATGCATACCCACAGTCTTTTCTCGAAATGACGTATGACAACGTTATCACCATAGACACTTTGAACAAGTTTGGTCTTGCCAATTCCCCCCATGCCAACGATGAGAAGTATACGGTAAATCTGTTCACTGTTAGAGATATTGGTTAATACATCTATTATCTTTGACTTATCGTTTTCCCTTCCGATAAGATTTGAGTCACCTACAAGGGATGAAGTTCCTCCGATTCTGATAACATTATCATTACTTGTAGTATTTCTCCGAGTGCTGACATCGAAACAGAACATGTCTTTTTCTTTTGCCACTTTATCCAACATTTGGTTAAGATCTTTAACTTTACGAGCCATTTTGACACGAAATGCAAGTGTATTCGAGGGAGAGAAGAAGTTCTTTACCCTGTTCCGTTTGCTACCTTGAATAAGCATTCTACGCCTCACAGTTTCATAAGCGAATCCATCCAATATGTCTTCAGCTTCATAGATTATGTCTTTAAGTTCTCGAAGCCAAATCTTCACTGCATCTTTCTCTACTTGTTTTTTCTCTGCATCACTTAATACACCTTGAATACCGAGTAAAGTTCCTTGGAGTTTTAGCATTTCATCTTTGACACTCCCAACAAGATATATCCCATCGGAGGTAATAGAAACCAACCTGTTCATTAAGGACTCACTCGCAGCAATAATAAGAACTTCAGCCATATTTGTTATCCTTCGTAACAAATAGAATAATTTTTCTGACGGAAATGAAGAAATAATTTCTTGGGGATTGTTGAAGAAGAGTTAACAACAGTAGAAGAAACTTAATTAAAGACGTAAAGAAGATCAACTCTTCGCCTTTTTCTTATTTTGTATGTACCCGCTGCTTTGTTTTCAGTATCGTCTAATATGATCAAGTTGAAGCTTGGTTCCAACTCCCTCCATAGTCCATATCAACAAGTTGTTGGTTAAACTTCAACATAGAAGTCACTAACAAGCTAGTTACAACAAGATTAGAAAATTGATGTAATCCTAAGAGAATTAGAAGTCATCTAGTTCTAAGAAAAGGAAAGACATGTAATAAGGTAATAGGATTAGGAAAAGGAATTCATAGTTCTATATATATATGATCACCAAAGTTGTGGTTGATCATATGAGCAAGATTAGAGCTTGTGTTTAGTTTTGAGAGATTTTCTAAACATCAATAAAGAGAGTTGTCTTTATATAAGCTAAGTTTCATCTTGCAGTTGCCATTAATTGGTATCAGAGCTTGTTTCTGAGCCATGGAAAACGAAACCACCATTGTGGGTGTAAAACAGTTCACGTCACCATCAATACAAGTTCCAATCCTCAACGCCACAAATTACACAGTATGGGCCATGAGAATGAAGGTACTGGTGAAAATATACAAAGTTTGGGAAACAATTGATCCTGGTACATTGGACCCAGACAAAAAAAATGTTGCCGTTGGATTACTCTTTCAAGCAATACCAGAATGTCTTTTTCTACAAGTTGGTGAACAGTAAACTTCAAAGAAAATTTGGGATGCAATAAAGGCACGTAATCTCGGAGCTGATCGACTTAAAGAAGCCCGTCTGCAAACCTTAATGTCTGAATTTGAAAGAATGAAGATGAAAGACACTGATACTATTGATAGCTTTGCAGGGAAGCTATCAGAGATAGCCTCAAAAGATGCGTCACTTGGACAATCCATTGATGAAGATAAACTGGTAAAGAAGTTTCTCAATAGTTTACCAAGATCCAAGTATATTCATATCATAGCTTCTCTCGAACAAATCTTAGATTTAAAGAAGACTAGCTATGAAGATATAATTGGAAGATTGAAAGCATATGAAGAGAGAATCCTTGATGAAGAAAACAATGGAGAAACTCAAGGAAAACTCTTGTACACAAACTCTTACCAACAAAACTCTGCGACAAGAGGAAGAGGTCGTGGAAGAGGTGGTAGAGTAAACAGAGGCCGAGGAATGGGAGGAAGGTTTAACTCACAAGATAGAAAAACAAGTCAGAATGATCAAAACCAAGGGTAAGAAAAGAAGGATAGATCAAACATTATTTGTTACAGATGTGATAAACCAGGATACTTCTCCTCTATGTGCCCTGAAAGAATACAAAAGATGGAAGAAGCAAACAAGAATGAAACAAGGGAAGCAGATACAACTCTTTTCATGCACGAAGTTGTATTCTTAAACGAAGGGAAACTAATACCAAAGAACTACGAATCAAAGGATGGATAAGAAGGAATCTGGTATTTAGATAATGGAGCCA
>NW_020639786.1:0-536 GCF_003573695.1 Papaver somniferum
AGGTGGCAGTGAACAAAGTGAAGCAGTGAGTAACAGTGGCAAAAGAAACAAAGAAACAGTGAAACAAAGACAAACAAACCAAGGCAGTGAGCCAAGGGCAATGAGCAAAGATTACAGCTACAGATACAATGTGAAACAAGGAAACACTAGGTTTTGAATCCACATCTTGATCCTAAACTAAGGAAGTTCTTATGCAAGCTATGTCTTGTTCTTTCATGGAAGACTACAATGAGTGATTTACTAACTAATCTCACTAACTTACCCCTAACATCAACTGTCTTCTTACAACACAGCTTATCACAGGCTTGTTTGCTCAACCAGTTAACTATCAATTCTAAGGAAATTAAGCACAACCCTTCAAATGGACTGAATTCTTAACCACTATCACTAACTTCACCCCTAGCATCAGCTGTCTTCTTACAGCACAGCTGATCACAGGTGAATTAGCTCAAATGGCTAATTATCAGTCCTACTTCAGTTTAAACATCACAAGAACAACAACATGTATATTAACTATCCTAGCATGCAATCAAGAG
>NW_020639786.1:547-1000 GCF_003573695.1 Papaver somniferum
GTTTAAACATCACAAGAACAACAACATGTATATTAACTGTCCTAACATGCAATCAAGAGTTTCATCTAAGCCTTAGCAAGTAAATTAGAACATACTAGACATGGTGAACAAATACAATTGAAATTTACAAAATAATTTAAATTAAGAACTAACCCTTGAGGCACTGGCTATTCCAGTCCTCTTGGGTGAAGCACTGGCTAGCCCAGGCATATCCAAAAACAACACCCAAGAACCCTATTTATACATGCAAACCAAATATCCAAAAATCCCCAAAATATAAAATTTAGGGTTACACAAAAAATCCGAAATTGACCTTTACCTAATCTCTGAAATCAATCAATGGTCTCGACCCATTCTTCTATTGCTTCTCCTCTTCCGTAATTGGTGGTTTGATTTCACTAACTCCGTTTCTCTCAAACCTAGTTTCTAGGTTCACTGTTTTTGAAAAGATAA
>NW_020639787.1:0-514 GCF_003573695.1 Papaver somniferum
ATATAAATCTCAAGCCAATTTTACAATTGCACTCAATCACGATAGAAACAACAAGATCATATCACACAACTACAAAAAGAATAGTTGGGTCTGGATTCACAATCCCAATGAAGTCTTCAAGTCGTTAACCTACAGGGTCTCGAGAAGAAACCTAAGGTTAAAGGAGAATCGACTCTAGTTGTGCAACTAGTAACACACATGAGGTGTGGGGATTAGGTTTCCCAGTTGCTAGAGTTCTCCTTTATATAGTTTTCAAATCAGGGTTTGCAATCCAAGTTACCTTGGTAACAAAGCATTCAATAATCACTGTTAGATAAAAAAAACCTGATTCAACCAAGCTAATATCTTTCAACCGTTATATCGAACTTAGTTTGTTACACACAAATGAAATGTACCCTCATTTAGGTTTATGTAACCGTACCTAAACGTGTACACCATGTTGGTTCACAAATAGTTAACCGAGGTTAGCCATATGATTACTCTCATATCAACCTTATTCATCTTAACCATAACT
>NW_020639787.1:525-1000 GCF_003573695.1 Papaver somniferum
TAGTTAACCGAGGTTAGTCATATGATTACTCTCACATCAACCTTATTCATCTTAACCATGACTAGTTCAAATGACTCAAATGAGACTAGTTAAAGATTTGTTCAATTGCTATATTCTCATGGATTTATAAAAGAACGCAATTGAAGTAAAATCGGTTTGATTTACTCGAATCAATATATGAACATTATAGCCACGGTTTGCAAAGATTGCATTCCTTATTGATAAATGTTTTAGGTTCATGTAAAACCGATCTTAGAAAGTAACCACTTAAGTATGCGTACTTAAGTAACCGGATTTGAGTTTGTTTTAGTTTTCAAATTCAGCAGAAATTCACGGACGTGAACTTTCCGCCAGTATGCGTACGGGTACGTGTACTTTAGGTAACCAGATGAGTTTGGTTTTCGTTTTCAAACTCAATAGAAATTCACGGACGTGAACTTCCGCCAGTATGCGTATGGGTACGCATACTTACCCA
>NW_020639788.1:0-347 GCF_003573695.1 Papaver somniferum
TAAATCAACCCACAACTTCATCCTTTCACCCTAACATGGATCTAGCTCGTCATGGCTTTCTCAAAAGCCGTATACAAATTGAAATCAAAACGACAAGCTAATCGAAAAACCAAATGAAGAACTCCAAACCCTGTTCCGCTGTGTAGCCGCTCCTTTGGCCGTCCTCTTCGGCTATTGCTCAAATTCCCTTTCATATGCTCACCCACTCCACCTGTTTCCTTCTTTTGAAAATATATATAATTACTTGCTAGCTTGGTAAGCCCACCATCGCAAAGGAAAGAAAATGAAAGTATACATTGAAGTTTCCTTTCCCTGGCTCTTGGATGTCGACACCTTCCCTTCTCTTT
>NW_020639788.1:547-1000 GCF_003573695.1 Papaver somniferum
ACAACTCCATCTTCTCAACGTTCAACTTCAGCTCCTTGCAAAATTCAGGCGACGGCAAACTGCAGCCATCGAAACATCATATAATACCACCTCCAGCCAAATCCATCATTACTGAGCTAAATCGAAACTCCATTCCATCTCCAGCCACCACTGTTCTTCACGACTTCAGTTCATATGCAGCCGAGATATTCTCTAGAACAACTATCAAGAAACTCCACTGACTCCTGTCATTCATTACTCCGGGATAATTTCAGTTCAAGAGTTCGTCTCTCTATATGTTCTCGTTACCAAGATACCCCCAGATCAACATTCCTTCTTGACTGCTTTCACAGCACCTTATCTCAGCCAACACCCATACTCAGTCCACATCACACATCACGACCTAGCTCCAACTTCCGTGCTTCTTTACTGCGAACCATCCCATTATCCTCCGTTCATGGAGCTTCATTCCAG
>NW_020639789.1:0-285 GCF_003573695.1 Papaver somniferum
TCCATAAGACCAAATAGAACTGCCACAAATAGGAGACAAATGCTCAAGATCAGAAAAATGAGCAGATAGAGCACAACCTGATCTAAAGTTTCTCGCAAGACAACTGGATTTATCTGAGGTGCCCACTTGGGATTCATATGAGTGTCTTGGCAAACAGATTCATCCGAAAAACGGGTCTCTAACATATGGATTTTCTCCTGGACAGTATCAGGCGGATCAGGTTGTGGAGTCTGAATAGACTCAAGCGATACCTCAGATGCACTAGGCTTGAGTCCCAAGTTAGGG
>NW_020639789.1:485-785 GCF_003573695.1 Papaver somniferum
ACTTTTATTGGCTTATTGCACTGACATTGCCACTTTGCCAACTTAAGTTGCTTCACTGACATCACTGTCTAACACTTTTCATTTTCCTTTCAAAATGCAGAAGTTGAGGACTAAGGAAGAATGCAGTTGGCATTGGCAGTGGAGAATTTGGAGATGGAGGAATGTATTTGCAGTTGCAGATGCAGTTGGCATCCCTTTGTCTTTTCTTTTGCAAAAACTTGGTTTTTTTCTTTTGATAGAACATGTGATGATCTGAACATGTAATTTGGTTTAGAACATGAACATCTGTATGTTTTTTTT
>NW_020639790.1:0-430 GCF_003573695.1 Papaver somniferum
CAGTGGGAGACTGATTGGGGTTCAACTACAGTCCATTCCGAAGTTAGCTTGGAGTAGGCTAGTGTATGTAGTGGCTTAATACAGTGTGTATTCAATCTGGACTAGGTTCCGGGGTTTTTCTGCATTTGCGGTTTCCTCGTTAACAAAATTCTGGTGTCTGTGTTATTTCTATTTCCGCATTATATTGTTTTATCTTTATAATTGAAATAATACAGGTTGTGCGTTTAGATCATCAATTAGAATAATCCAACCTTTGGTTGTTGATTGTCATTGATTGATCCTTGGATATTGGTCTTTGGTACCATCCAAGTTATTCCTTGTGTTTGATTAAAGACTCGCCGATTTCCATTAGCTCGAGTAAATAAAAACAAGAGAGAGATATTAACTCCTTAAGATACTTTTACCTAGATTGAGTCTGACTGTCTAGTTG
>NW_020639790.1:441-1000 GCF_003573695.1 Papaver somniferum
GAGTAAATCAAAACAAGAGAGAGATATTAACTCCTTGAGATACTTTTACCTAGATTGAGTCTGACTGTCTAGTTGATTCTCTAGAAAGTATTTCGGAGTTAGTCCATACAAATTGCTAAGCGAAATATTGGGTGGTGTTGTTAGACCCCCACTTTTTCAATTGGTATCAAAGCAGGAAAACACGTTAAAGACCTTATAAGTCTGTGTTTGTAGTGATATGATTATGGACGAGTCTATCTCTAATAACGTACCAGTTCATAAATTACCAGATGATTCTAAAATCTAGGATTCACCTGAGAGAACTATCACATCTAACTCAATATCTAAACATTCTCTTGATGTAAAAACTGTTGATTGGGAAACTCTCCTAGAAGAACAGTTGGATGAACTTTCTGATGAAGGTGGTTTAGATATTGATAGAGATGTTGATGAGGAAGTCTCGGAGTATGTTAAGTTTTTGGATTCGTGGAAGATGAAGAAGATTACAACTTCTCATGGCTCACATCTTCTGACTCCTCTCTGTCGAGAAAACAAGAAATTGAGAAGATGTTACGCAGAT
>NW_020639791.1:0-264 GCF_003573695.1 Papaver somniferum
TTTCATAAATTGGTAATAAATACTCAACAACCGGGCATCTAAACTATCACTGAGTAAGCCCCATAAAATGATGCAAGTGTACTCGACAATGATGCACGACCGAGTACCCGAATGCACGAACGAGCATTCGAAAATATGGACAAACAAGGAATCTTACACAAAACAGGAGAGAGAAAATAATAATATTAAACTAATAAAGAGACGCTCGTGTACCGGTCCCACCACCGGACGACCATGCCCTAGCCGTGGTAATGTGAAACAAGG
>NW_020639791.1:275-630 GCF_003573695.1 Papaver somniferum
TAATGTGGAACAAGGTAAAAGAAAGCAATACTAGATTGCTATAAGCAAGAAGAGAAGAGAATTCAAGCAAGAAGAGAAAGATAAGTTTTGTGTTTAATAATTTGATTGAGTAATAGATAGCTCTTACAAGACTTAATCTAGCCTTTATATAGGCTTGAAGAATAACTAAACTAGGAAACAGAAAACTGAAAGGAAATCTAAAAGAATCCTAAAAATAAGAAAGACTGAAACTAGGAAACCATGGAAGACAAACCTCTAAGAGGAATCTTCTGGAATTGTAGTATGCCCTGCATCAGTCCCCCCTTCTAGAGTAAAGCTCGTCCTCGAGTTGTCCAAACAGACCAGAAGTTCATTG
>NW_020639791.1:830-1000 GCF_003573695.1 Papaver somniferum
TAATGTGGAACAAGGTAAAAGAAAGCAATACTAGATTGCTATAAGCAAGAAGAGAAGAGAATTCAAGCAAGAAGAGAAAGATAAGTTTTGTGTTTAATAATTTGATTGAGTAATAGATAGCTCTTACAAGACTTAATCTAGCCTTTATATAGGCTTGAAGAATAACTAAA
>NW_020639792.1:0-189 GCF_003573695.1 Papaver somniferum
TAGGGTGAATTAGAGTGACCGAGTTACTAAAATAAAAAACCGGACCAGTTAGACCAATCGGAATAAGTATTAACACTTGGATAGAAATATGCGTGTGTTCTCCCTGTTTCCGTCGCCTAAGCAAGCGTGGAATGCAGGACCCGCGGGAACTACCGTGTACTCTGCTGACAAGAAGCATGCGCTTGGATC
>NW_020639792.1:389-604 GCF_003573695.1 Papaver somniferum
AACTATCTGAGTAGAGCTCTGTCACTTTATATGAATTTTAGTATGCTTGAGTGTAAACTCGTGTACAGCAATTGGAATTTCGCATCAGGGTACTTCCTCCTGTAGTCAGTGATTGTAAGCCAACCAAGGAGATTCTTTAGTGCCTTCCAAGTTTCAACATAGATAGCTAGGGTCTGGAGTAATGGTTTTGTGGGTACACCTCTGGTAAACCCTCC
>NW_020639792.1:804-1000 GCF_003573695.1 Papaver somniferum
TAGCAAGAAACAAAATTCTCAATCCCTGTCTACATGTGAGGAAGAATATATTGCAGCTGGATCATGATGTACTCAACTCCTGTGGATGAAAAAAATGCTAGCTGATTATGGAATTGATACTGGAGTAATGAAGATCTTTTGTGATAACTCTAGTGCGATTTGCATCACTGAGAATCCCGTTAAGCACTCACGAACC
>NW_020639793.1:0-409 GCF_003573695.1 Papaver somniferum
TTGTGATCAACAACATTCATTGCAACATCGAAGAGGTGATTCCCTTTGCGAAGATCATTAATGTAAGACTTTATGAGACCAAGGTCAGCAGTAACCTTTTCCAACTCAGTTTTCAATGCATCAAGATTTTTCAGAGTAACAATGAGTTCTTGTTTTGCTTCCCCAAAGTACTTAAGAAAGTCATGAATAACTTCAGCAGAGATCATATCATCCTTTTCAGCATCCTCATGAATATAGGCAAAATAACATGAAGCATTAGGATGATCTTCATCTACAAGGGTTCTTTTCTTCTTGGACTCAACAACACAACCTTTGTCAAGGAATCATCTTGCAAAACCACCATAGCAAGATGAAGAAGAAGACATTCTTGACAACCCAGAAGCCAACCTAGAGTATGCGTACGTGACTT
>NW_020639793.1:609-1000 GCF_003573695.1 Papaver somniferum
CAACATGACCCACCCCACCCCCCTCCCCTCCCAAAAAAAAAAAACAAACATAAATCCCAAAAGGGACTTTTGCAACAAAAGACTCGAAAAATTCCATAACTCAGGTAAGCAGTTTTAAGCATAGTTGTAGCAAGAAACAAGACTCAAACGGAACTTCCTAAAGAAGAAGTAAATTTAGACATGAAAATACCTTAAGCACAGCAAATAGTATAGCTATGGACGATAAGAAGATAGCTCAACTCAACAGATGCAGATGCCAAAAGTATACCTGATTATTAACACATCTTACTCAATAGGGTTTTCATGAGTAAGATCTTCAAACCTTGTAATTAATTAGCACGAGTATGAGCTACACGCTCATCAAGCGATTAGTGTTTATGGTTAAGTCTCT
>NW_020639794.1:0-344 GCF_003573695.1 Papaver somniferum
AATCTGTCTCCCACAGATATACCTCCGAGTTTTTGTTCCGTCTTTTGATAAATCAAGGTGAACAGGAACCAATTGTGAAAAAGCGGGGGTCTAAAAACCACACCCAATATTTCGATTAGCAATCTGTATGGACTAACTTCAATATAATTTTAAGAGAATCAACTAGACAGTCATACTCAATCTTAATAAAAGTATATCAAAGAGTTATATCTTTCTTTCTGATGAGTGCCAAATAATGTATATATTTATCCCTTTTTGTTGGCATTTAACTCATCTTTTATGCATTAATTCTACATTTTATCCCATATTCTGTATTTTCATTGTTTTCAAGAATAAATATTTTT
>NW_020639794.1:544-753 GCF_003573695.1 Papaver somniferum
GGTGAGACCTTAGCTAGATACCTGGAGAGATTCAATGAATTATTGCTCCAATGTCCCCATCATGGTTTTGAAAAATGGAGACTTGTGCCAATTTTGTATGAAGGTCTAGATGTGTCCACCCGAACAACGGTTGAGTCGATGTGTAATGGTCTATTCGTAGACAAAACTGCTGATGCTTCTTGGGACTTCTTGATTGAAGTAGCTGAAAA
>NW_020639795.1:0-482 GCF_003573695.1 Papaver somniferum
CCTTAGATATATCTTATGTTCAATTAACAAAGTAATCGTTAAGATTTTGCGATCAACACTCTTAGTCCAAAGAATTGTGTTAATGCCGATCTACTCAATTAATCAATCCAATTCTATCACAAGGATAAAACCGATTATTAATTGGATCCTCTTTTTACCGAAACAAGTATTGTGCACACCAAAGATTATGAACTCACAAATCAGAAATCTTAAATATCTTCTTTGTCTTCAAATCTTCTTAGATCTTCAATAAACACCTGCACACAATCACTTAAATATCTTGTGATCAATCACGCACAGAATGGAGTCTGTTAACAATGGATTATCACAAGATCATCTTTAAAACTAACAATAGTCTAAAGATCCCTGTCGAAACTCTGAACTAGTTTGAGTGAATCTTATATCAGAAGAGAAGATTCTCAAGCATAAACAAACTAGGTGCAATCAAAGTTCAACCACCGTTAGTCAATCAAATCAATGAA
>NW_020639795.1:493-1000 GCF_003573695.1 Papaver somniferum
AGCATAAACAAACTAGGTGCAATCAAAGTTCAACCACTGTTAGTTAATCAAATCAATGGAAAAAAAAAGATAAACCGCAATTATCTAGTTTCCCACCAAAGATACTGACTAGAGCTTCTCAATCCCAAAGAAGACTTTAAACTGAGCGGCTGTAAGAGAGTTTGCCTAATTAGGTTACTCTCCTCTCCGAATAGGCGGCCTCACCAGTAGCAGCACAACAAGAGGTAGTTTGCTGTTACGAAGGATTAGTTTGCTAGAAATGCAAATTTCAAGTATTTATAGACTAGGAAGTTTGGACACCAAGGAATTCCCAAAACCGAAAATATTCTCAAGATATTCATTAAAGCACAAATTCGGTTTGCATAATTCCTGTAAATGCTCTGTCCAAAAATAATGATTGAAATATCTCGGAAAATCTCTAATTAGTAAATGCACATTACTAATTCTTATTTCCCTACAAAATGATATTAATAACCTTAATTAAAAGATTCTTAACTTATTTATGTT
>NW_020639796.1:0-590 GCF_003573695.1 Papaver somniferum
AACGGCTATTTTTTTCAAATTCAAATCAAACAATCGGATTTTATGTATGTCTACATAAACCGATTGTGTTCTTACAAAATCATATAAATTGTGCCTCTCAACAATCGGGATTTTTTAATGCACATGTAAACCGATTGTCAAAGTTACAGAACTTTTCTTCAAAAAAATCGGATTACATTTGTGTACATGTAAACCGATTCTAAGAGTTACAGAACTTTTCTTCTTAGCAATCGGGCTACATATTGGTTGATGAAAACCGATTCTTGGCTTCAAAGTTACGGGAGTTTTCTTCATCACAATCGGGTTTTCCTTTAGGGTCTCCTTCTTGTTCTTGAACGACTTCTCTTATCTCTATATCACCTTCCTCGTCACCTTCTTCTTCATCACTTTCACCTTCATCACTTTCACTCTCATCACTTTCTTCTTCAACACCTTTCTTTCTACGGGCACCTTCATCACTTTAATTCTCATCACTTTCTTCTTCAACACCTTTCTTGCCACGGGCATCTTCATCACTTTCACTCTCATCACTTTCTTATTCACCACCTTCCTTGCCACCTTCTTCTTCTTCACTTTCACTCTCATCACTT
>NW_020639797.1:0-328 GCF_003573695.1 Papaver somniferum
CTCATGGCCATTTAAATTTTTGTCTTGTTATTTTTGTCTACAAAAAAAAAATAATGAAACATCATTACGTTCTTTTTGTTCAATAAGGCCATAGGGAAGAAGAAATTTATAAGTCAAGCAAGAAATCGAAGAGAAGAGTTAATTGTCAAGGTTCTATGAGGTTCGAGAGTTTATCATCAACAGTTGAATACCGAAGAAGACGTTATTTTTACTGAGCACTGTGAGAGAGTCGAAGAAAGATGAATTTTGGTTGCTTTGTTAGTCTGCTTTCAATCTTGCACAAGATCTTTCTAGCACTGGTTTAACTCATCACACGTAATTAGTCCAG
>NW_020639797.1:528-752 GCF_003573695.1 Papaver somniferum
GGGGGAGGACATCTTCTTCCCAAATTCAAAAACCAAAAATTGGCGGGAAAAAAATACTATCAACTGGCAGATGTTTTGTTGGAATTTTTGAACGTGTTCTAGGGCGATTCAATGGCTGATTTTTGGTAGGAAGTTGTGATATGTCCTAGAAAACAAGTTTTGGGCTTTTGGTTTGATCAAATTTGTCCAGAATTAGCTGGATAATTCACGGAATGCAAAACAGG
>NW_020639797.1:763-1000 GCF_003573695.1 Papaver somniferum
TGATTTTTGGTAGGAAGTTGTGATATGTCCTAGCAAACACGTTTTGGGCTTTTGGTTTGATCAAATTTGTCCAGAATTAGCTGGATAATTCACGGAATGCAAAACAGGGAAACACGGGTTGGACACGGGATTGGAGAAGATTTGAGCGTGTTCTGCTCATGCATGAGGGCTCTAGCAATATTGGGGGTCGTGTGTAAACATTTCTAGAGTGACCAGGATTGAAATCTACGCGTGAGA
>NW_020639798.1:0-391 GCF_003573695.1 Papaver somniferum
ATAAAACCACTGACTCACATTTTTTTTGAGTTAGTTGAGTCAAATCTAACTCAAACAAACATATTGAGTCAGATCTGACTCAACTCAGTTTATTTCAGTCAGATCCAGATGACTCAGATGAGTCAGGAGTAAACAAACAAGGTGTCTGACACATCTTTCTTTCCATATGAACCACATATTGGATATAACAGTTTCAAAGGTCATAGAGAAATGGGATTTTGAGATCCATTCTTTACGGATATCAATGAAGCTATCAGAGGGATTAAAGTTAATCTGGACAGGTGATGGTATTTTTCAATGATGTTGTAGTAAGATGATTCGTTCACTCAGATTTGTTGAGAATTTGTTTTAAGATTTAATAAAGAAAATAAGGAAAAATATATATACGAAA
>NW_020639798.1:402-742 GCF_003573695.1 Papaver somniferum
TCGTCCCAGTGAAGGGTTCTAGCTCCACATGGTGAAAACACACTCAAAAAGATAACTCATAGCTCAAATGGTGTTTTTATTGGAGAAATAAGATAAAACAGAGATTTGCAATGGTCTACGGGTGTTACAAATGTTGCAAAGAAGCTGTTACAAAATTATAGCACAAAACAGTCGCAGAAGCAACAGTCTTTTTCTGGAAGAAAACGAAACGGTTTTAAGACACTAGAAAACGACTGCTACTTGCAGTCTATTGTTCTTCGTGTTCTTCTCTAATGGCAGCAGCAGCAACTCTCTGCAACTCTAATTTCTATACTCTGTTCTCACCCTTAACTCTCCATCC
>NW_020639798.1:833-1000 GCF_003573695.1 Papaver somniferum
CCCTTCTATGACTCTCGAGAATCCTTTTTATACCCAACAGCCTCATAAAATCTTGCTCAATCACTCCAAATATTCTCCCATTACTCGGCAGTAAACGATATATTTTTATTTCCTTTTTTTTATCTCGATCACGTATCTGCAACTGTCAATTACGTGAAAACTATCCC
>NW_020639799.1:0-404 GCF_003573695.1 Papaver somniferum
ATTAAGTGTTTTTAAGTCTCCATAAGTTTACTTATGTCGAGCATGTTTGATTAAATTAATCATGGGTTCTCTTATGGTTAATCTAATTGAATATTTTGGATTCAAATTCATACTTGTATGTGAATTGTTATGTCCAAAGAAATCCTTCTTTTCTTTTTTAAATTAAGATCGCTCTTGTTGTTCTTTCGGGAATGACATTTTATGGGGGAGAGTGCTTAATTGCCAAATCTTTGTGGGGAGTGCGGCTGTGGAATATTATAGGGGTTATCTTGTATCTTTATAGACTCCTTGATGAATGCATTTAGATCCGGCTTTATGATTGCATCTAAATAAGATGATATATGCTTTCTTTTGGTCATGAAATGTCTCTTTTGTAAATTTCATTAGGATCCCATTCTTGTACC
>NW_020639799.1:415-1000 GCF_003573695.1 Papaver somniferum
CTTTCTTTTGGTCATGAAATGTCTCTTTCGGAAATTTCATTAGGATCCCATTCTTGTACCTTTGCCAATTTTATTGACAAAAAGGGGGAGAATTAATATGTAGTTCACACTACAAATACATATGGTTTTCGGATCATTATGTAAGGGGGAGTGGTTTCCATGAGAGATGAAGTATTGACTAAGGGGGAGTGACATATCACCATAGTATTTTTGTTAAAGTTGTGATACAATTGAACTTTGACGATGTGTAATGATACTATGACATTGTATAACAATGATTGAGAACTCTTGTTTTCTCGTTGTTATAGCTACGGATTTTCAACAACGATGATGTTAAACTTACAACCTTTGGGATCATTGGAGCACTTGGAAGTAACGAAGATTTCGAGTAATGTTGAAGATTAGGCATGTGGAATAGGAGATACAAAAGTTTATTTATATATTTTTTGTATTCCACATGTATTGATAGTTTTGTCACTAAAATTGACAAAGGGGGAGATTGTTAGAGCATTGCTCGGTCGAACTCGCATGCGTTTCTATCTCAAGCATGTTTGTCAATGTTAGTGATCAAAACTATAAGTCTTG
>NW_020639800.1:0-346 GCF_003573695.1 Papaver somniferum
CTAAGCTAAGCAGTGACAGTAAGTGACAGTGGCAGTGAGCCAAAGAAGCAAAGGCAATGAATAACAGTGAGCAATGAGCAGTGAGTTCTCTAAGTAAAACAGTGACAAAGAAGTAAAACACTAAGGTCTTGAATCCACCAATAACCTATGCTAAGGCAATCTCAATTTCAATATCACTCTTGTCCCTGGTGTAGATATCAGTGAGCTTTTAAGCTTGCTGACTACCTAGATGGCAGTGAAGGTTCAAGCCTGCTGCTCATCAAAGGGTTGTTTCAGGAGGATGGTTTAGTATCACTAAGATAATTATCTAATCCTAGTATTAGCTGTCCTCTCACAAAACAAACTA
>NW_020639800.1:546-730 GCF_003573695.1 Papaver somniferum
TTCTCAACAGGGTGGTCTAAACTACCACATGCGGGACATGCATAGATTTCAGGTTTCCTAAGAAAATTAGATGTGACAGATTCCTCATGTGATTGCATTTCTAAAGCTGCGATTCGAGCTTTTAATTGATCGATCAATGATGATTGTGTGAGTGAGGCACTAGCAAAATGTTCATTTTCACGTT
>NW_020639801.1:0-637 GCF_003573695.1 Papaver somniferum
AAACACAAACTTATTAGGTTTATAGTGTTTGCCTGCTCTGATACCAAATAAAAATGCGGGGGCTAACAACCACACCCAACAATTCGTTTGGCAATCTAAGAGAACTTACTCCAATACACATTCTAGAGAATCAACTAGACAGTCAGACTCAATCTAGAATAAAGTATATCAAAGAGTTTAATATCTCTAACTCTTAATTCAATCCGCAAATATAAATCTGCGAGCCCGATTGAATATAAGAGGAGTTACTTGAACGGTACCAAAGACCAACGTTCAAGTGTCAATCAATGTAAATCAACAACCAAAGGTTGGATATTATAATTGATTGATCTTAACGCACAACCTGTGATATTTCAATTATATAACGAAATATAATGCAGAAAAGAAATAACAGAGACACCAGAATTTTGTTAACGAGGAAACCGCAAATGCAGAAAAACCCCGGGACCTAGTCCAGATTGAACACCACACTGTATTAAGCCGCTACAGACACTAGCCTACTACCAATTAACTTCGGACTGGACTGTAGTTGAACCCTAATCAATCTCACACTGATTCAAGGTACAGTTGCGCTCCTTACGTCTCTGATCCCAGCAGGATACTACGCACTTGATTCCCTTAGCTGATCTCACCCACA
>NW_020639801.1:648-1000 GCF_003573695.1 Papaver somniferum
AAGGTACAGTTACGCTCCTTACGTCTCTGATCCCAGATGGATACTACACACTTGATTCCCTTAGCTGATCTCATCCACAACTAAGAGTTGATACGACCCAAAGTCAAAGACTTGATAGACAAATATGTCTCACACAGAAAAGTCTGTAGGATTGAATAAATCTGTCCCCCACAGAAATACCCAAGAGTTTTTGTTCCGTCTTTTGATAAATCAAGGTGAACATGATCCAATTGATAAACCAGACTTATATTCCCAAAGAACATCTTAGTATTATCAATCACCTCACAATAAACTTAATCGACTAGCGAAACAAGTTATTGTGGAATCACAAACGATGAGACGAAGTTTGTTT
>NW_020639802.1:0-564 GCF_003573695.1 Papaver somniferum
GTAAAACACGCGGGAGAAGATAAAATTTCCCGCCAATTTCAATTTGAGTTGGTGAAGAAAGGGTGTCCCCTTATCCAGCGCTGGACTCCATTTAGCCACTGGGTGTAAATAGCACATCTGGAGTGCAAATAATAGTGGAGTGTCCCTTAACAGTTGTATGCCCCATATCCAAACTGAGAGTCCGAATAGTAATTTTCTCCTACGAGCGCAAATACCACTTTTCGAGCCAATTTTCCCGCAAAAGCTTATTTCTCAAAAAACACCTACAAAGACACAAAAAAGCCATAATAAATACAACATCGAGCACTAACAATATATACAATTGAGATTATATCAGACACAAAAATGTGTCTATCAAATACCCCCAAACCTATTATTTGCTAGTCCTCGAGCAAAAATAAAATAGAAATAAAATCCTAACTCACTGTCGCAGGCATCGTCGATTGCATTTAGTGTATGCAATAAGCCTTTAAACCCCTAGGTGTCTCTAGTGGCGAAGTGTTGTCTCCGGAGGGATTACCAGAGGTATACCCACAAAACCTTTATACTCCAGACCTTAGCTAT
>NW_020639802.1:575-958 GCF_003573695.1 Papaver somniferum
GGAGGGCTTACCAGAGGTATACCCACAAAACCTTTATACTCCAGACCCTAGCTATCTACACAGAACCTTGGAAGGCACTAAAGAATCTCCTTGGTTGGCATACTTATTGACTACAGGAGGAAGTACCCTGATGCGAAATTCCAATTGTTGTACGCGAGTTTGCACTCAAGCATACTAAAATTCATATATAAGTGACAGAGCTCTACTCAGATAGTTGCACTATGGACATCAATATCTAGAGTCGAAACTAATCACATGGATAGATCAAGAAGATGGATATGGAGAAAAACATAGATGGTTTTGATGTTTACTAGGTGAACGGTGTTTCTCATATCAGTCTGAAGTCCTCGGCCAAAATGAACCTATCCTAATGGACTGAGATA
>NW_020639803.1:0-393 GCF_003573695.1 Papaver somniferum
CAGTTAGGTGCCCCTTATCCAAAACTGAGAGTCCGAATAACATGTGTCCTCCGGGTGCCTATACCAACTTTTCGAGCCGAATTTTCCAAAAATACATACAAACACATAAAACACCATAATAAGTAGAAAATCGAGTACCAACAATACTGAAAATTGAGGACAATTCAGTCACAAAAATGTGTCTATCACTGAGGTACTGGCTCCAGTGGTATTAAAAGTGCTTCTCATTGGCTCTGGTCGGCGTGGTTCCTGCAGTAACCGCTCCGTTAGTTTCTTGAGGAAAGTAAGCACCTCCTTCTGAGTTGAAGCCGTGTCTGCTAGAGCACTGCTAGGTTGAACCCACTAGCGTTGGTATGTCAAGTTAGTTGTCAATTTTAGTTGCCAAAATGCATT
>NW_020639803.1:404-1000 GCF_003573695.1 Papaver somniferum
TGCTCGGTTGAACCCACTAGCGTTGGTATGTCAAGTTAGTTGTCAATTTTAGTTGCCAAAATGCATTCTTGATTTAGCATACTAAAGATAGTTTCGGACTAGATTAGGTCTAAGAAGTTGAATCGAAGCTATCCTTATAGGATGAAGATTGAAGATTGAAGACTACGAGAAGACATCAACAAGTACTTCATCAACAAAGGTAAGTGATTGATTTCATTTGGATTCTTTTTCAATTCTACCTTTCTAATCTATAAGAATAAATGCTCACTCTATGGAACAATGGTAAATGTACATTTATGTATATATACTTGAGGTTATTTTATTCATGACCTTGGAGACAATAACCTATATCCTTATAAAGAATCTCATGTTAAATTGAATGATCTTATGAATCCAACGAGCCAAGAATCACTCAATTCCGAGTTATAACGATGAAGTTATGAGTGATTTATTAAAGTTCGTTAATGTTAGAGCATTGCTCGGTCAACCTCGCATGCGTTGCTATCTCAAGCATGTTTGTCAATGTTAGTGATCAAAACTATAAGTCTTGATATATAGTCTATTATAGCTAAGTCTCGGACTAAGATAGAAAGTGT
>NW_020639804.1:0-129 GCF_003573695.1 Papaver somniferum
GCTCACAAAATAATTATTTATTGCTCAAAAAGTGGTTTACAAATGATGAAAAGGTGTAAAACAATTGAACAGAAAAATCACAACAGAAATAACTGTTGCAAAGGCGCTGTTACAAGAAGAACGATAAAT
>NW_020639804.1:329-613 GCF_003573695.1 Papaver somniferum
CCAGGTGTAAATATCCATGGGATGCCCTTATCCAACCAAGGGGTGCCTTTAGCAATTCTTCCGGGATATTTTCCGCACTTTTTCGGGGTTCCTCCGGGACATTTCCAGGGTACTTCCGGTACACCTCAACGGAGCTCCGGACGCCGCATCTTTAGCCAATTTCGCCACAAAACTTTATTTTTCCAAAAACTCCTACAAATAAATAAAACAACATAGTAAGTACAAAAATGGGTACTAACAATGTATACAATTGGGCTATATTAGACACATAAATGCGACTATCA
>NW_020639804.1:813-1000 GCF_003573695.1 Papaver somniferum
TGTACACGAGTTTGCACTCAAGCATACTAAAATTCATATAAGTGACAGAGCTCTACTAAGATAGTTTCACGATGGACATCATACTCGGAGTCAGACTAATCACATGAAAAGATTAAGAAGATGGAAAAAGAAAAATGTAGATGGTTGAAAAGTGAACGGTGTTTCCCATATCTGTCTGAAGGCCTCT
>NW_020639805.1:0-429 GCF_003573695.1 Papaver somniferum
TATTGTTTCCAGAAATCGTTTCCTACGCATCTGCAGTTGTATTTATTTCCTTTTATACCTTCTTCACGCTCCAGAATATCGATCAACTCTTCCAAGCACGTGCAGTACACGTTTAAATTCCTCACAACTCGTGCAAGCTCCTGTTTTTCCTCCAACTCCCTGTTTGGATTAAACCAAGTTATCCAGCCAAATTTGATCGAAACAGACACCCATACTAGCTCTGTTAGGACATATCACAACTACCCATGAAGTTTCAGCGATTGAATCACATAGAAACTCCTCCAAACATTCGATCGAAATTCTGCCAGTGAAGTGAATATTTTTCCCGCCATTTTTATTTTTGAAATGTTGAAGATGGAGTGCCCTTAGCCTTTTCTGGGGTGAGAATAGCAGATGGGCGTTGAGGATGAATTTGGTCTATCCATAACC
>NW_020639805.1:440-1000 GCF_003573695.1 Papaver somniferum
TGTTGAAGATGAAGTGCCCCTATCCTTTTCTGGGGTGCGAATAGCAGATGGGTGCTGAGGACAAATTTGGGTGCTGAGGATGAATTTGGGCTACGCATAACCTTGGGTGTCCCTTAGACAAATCTGGGGTCCGTATAGCAAATGTCCTCCAGGGGTCCAAATAGCACTTTTTGAGCAACTTTTTCCACACAAGTGTATTTCTCCAAAAACACCTACACAACATAAAAACACCATAATAAGTACAAAATCAAGCACTAGCAATAGAGATACTGAGGACAATTCAGACACAAAAATGTGTCTATCAATGTGTTACTATCAAGTCTTCAAGGACTTGGTTCCAAGCGGCATCCTTCGAACCATCTTCGGAATCTTGGACTATCGTGTGGAATGGGATGTGGTGAGCAGTCCCAAGTTATACTTCTGTTAGATTCGATGGCTTGGCCGAATATGTGAATGTATCTTTGTGGCGTGCATTTGGAGTCTTCGGTGCACATGTACATCTTCATGTTGAGAAATTCCTGCGGCTCGTAAAACTTTGACAGTGATGATGTTGAAATCAT
>NW_020639806.1:0-578 GCF_003573695.1 Papaver somniferum
TTGTGACTACTCTATCTAGAGACACTGAAAACTCTAAGTTTGGGGGTGATTATCACTTTCCTAGTGCTTTACCTTTAACTCTCAGAAAGTACCCTCACATAGGACTTGATATCCATGCTTCAACCATCTTACAAGATTATCTTCATACTAGGTTTCCCGAACCTAATGATGTCCTGGAAAAAGTTCAGTCGTTAGAAACCCATCCTCTGGTTGATGTGGTTTGCCCAGGCTATGATACCCAGATTGACTTTGTTTTCCCACCAAATAGTTTTCTTCCAATTGTGGGAACGTATAGATTTCAAATGTGTCACTTATTAAGTTCTGAGACTAAGCCTAAGTACTTTAGGAAATTAGAATCGACACATTTGCTTCAGAATGACCACTACTCTGACTGTGGTCAACTATGTAAGTCATACCTAATTGACTTAGAGGATCCTAAATTATTTAGGTTATTTTGTGATTCCAGGTTCTTATCTGAGTTTTTCCAGACTCTAGGACCTAATAATTTGGATCCTACCTATGAGGAAATGCATCTGAGGAAAATAGTCTATTTAGACCCCTTCATAGAACCTGAACCT
>NW_020639806.1:592-983 GCF_003573695.1 Papaver somniferum
AGGAAATGCATCCGAGGAAAATAGTCTATTTAGACCCCTTCATAGAACCTGAACCTGAACCGCAATTAGCGATAGTTATCCAGAAACTAGGTAAGGGCATGCTAGTCTTGTACATTTTATTGGTTCACTGCAGTTTCCTTTTGTCAGCTCTTTTTGGTTTTAAAGACCCACAGTTATTCCGGCTACTGTTATACGGTTCGAGTTGACTAATCCTTGCTTAGTCTGGTTGAATACTTTAAACTTAGCACTTATTGGGAGGTAACCCAATATTCATGCGACACGGTAATATCTTTCCTTATCTCTTTTGCTTCAAATGGTAACAGTTTCTCCTTGTTCATGCTTTTAATTTCATCTTTAGAACATTGAGGACAATGTTAGATTTAAGTTTGGG
>NW_020639807.1:0-388 GCF_003573695.1 Papaver somniferum
GTTCTACATCCTTCCTCAATGCCATTTGGGCATCGTTAAAATGTCGGTATGAACGGCTCAATGCACCGACATGAGGCTGACGGTAGCATTGAACCAAGGTGGACCATTTTCGATAGATACCATCCGTAAGATAATAGCCATGAGTGTACTGATGACCGTTGATCATGAAACGGACTTGAGGACTGTTTGTACCATAATATTTGGGTATCGATATAGGCTAACTGTAGACTTGCTAGTGAGAAAGTCTTCGGCCCATGCCTAGTTACCCGTGTATGCAGTTCCATTTCTGTTGTATTTTGTGCCTTGAATACAAGTATTAGTTTTGTATGGGTCTGATTCCTTTAGAGCCCAGGTGATAAACTTTTGTTGCGCCAACACTAGGGCATCA
>NW_020639808.1:0-331 GCF_003573695.1 Papaver somniferum
GGGCTTAGTGGGTTTGTCAAAAATAAAATGAACTGAGCTTGGGCTCAGTTATCTTTGAAGTGTAAATGGGCTTTGGTTCTAGAAACTGGTCTGAGCTTTGGGCTCAAATTGTGCTCTGGGCTCTTGGAAGTGAACTGATCCTTGGGCTCAGTTGGTTAGGCCTTGGAGAGCCAAGCAAGCAGCAGCAATGCAACAGTCACAGAAGTGGATTGGCAGCAACAGGAGGGGAAGCAAATAACAAGGCAAAAACAATGCAAAACAAGAAAACAAAGCTAATGAAAACTAAACAGTGAACACAACACAAAGGAGCAAAGTAAAAATGACACAAAGG
>NW_020639808.1:531-910 GCF_003573695.1 Papaver somniferum
CAAGAACATCATGAAGTTTCTTATTCCTTATACGAAAACGACATCTCCTTTCCAGGTGACCTTTATTTCCGCAATAGTGGCAAACATAAGGAATGTTCTTACCTCGATCCGTATATGCTGAATTTGGAGGTTGATATTCTTTTCTCTTTCGAACCTTAATTGCCGGTGAAGATATTTCACTTTTTCCATCAGTGGAAAACTTTTGTTGAGAAGAATCACTAGCCTTGACAAATTTTACCTCTTTGCTAATACTTGGAGCATTTATTCCCTTATAGCCCAATCCTCGTGTATCACGATTATTTTTACTTGCTCCTAGCATAGTGGTTAATTTGCTTGAACTAGTATTGAACTTTTTCAAGTCATCTTCCAACATCTTGAT
>NW_020639809.1:0-458 GCF_003573695.1 Papaver somniferum
TTGTTTTGGTAGAACCGTTAAACCCATGATTGTGATTGAATGTTGGTTTGATCAATCACATAGTTCTTGAAAGTCAGATAAACCAATTCTAAACTTGTTTGGAAGTGTGGAAAATCGGTTTCAAGGTTGTAAGTGTGAAAGAGAACTTACAAAGTAAAGATGTGGACAAACTTTGAACACGTGCTGTGAATGTTTATTTCTATAATTGTTCAAAGATATTTCTTGAAGGCTAAGAGAAGAGAATCCCAGGATCGAAACACAAGTAAGTTAAGAATCTTTTAATTAAGGTTATTAATTTAAATCTGTAGGGAAATTATAGAATTAGTAATGTGCATTTACTAATTAGATTTTCCGAGAGATTTCGATTGTATTTTTGGACAAAGCATTTCCAGGAATTATGAAAACCGAATCTGTGCATTTATGAATATCTTGAGAACACTTTCGGTTTTGGAAATTCC
>NW_020639809.1:469-1000 GCF_003573695.1 Papaver somniferum
GTTATTTTTGGACAGAGCATTTCCAGGAATTATGGAAACCGAATTTGTGCTTTAATGAATATCTTGAGAATATTTTCGGTTTTGGAAATTCCTTGGTGTCCAAACTTCCTTGTCTATAAATACACGAAGTTTGCCTTTCTAGCAAACTAATCCTTCGTAACAACAGACTTCCTCTTTTATCTTTGTTACTGGTGTAACCGCCTATCAGAGAGGAGAGTAATATAATTAGGTGAAATCTCTTACGACCGCTCGTTTTAAAGTCTTCTTTGGGATTGTGAAGCTCTAGCACGACCCGTTGGTGGGAAACTAGATAATTGCGGTTTATCTTTGTTTTCGATTGATTTGATTGACTAACGGTAGTTGAAATATGATTGCACCTAGTTTTTTTTATTCTTGAGAATCTTCTCTTCTGATATAAGATTCATTCAAACTAGTTTAGAGTTTCGACAGGGATCTTTAGACTGTTGTTAGTTCTAAAGACGATCTTGTGATAATCCATTGTTACAGACTCTGTTTTGTGCGTGATTGATC
>NW_020639810.1:0-102 GCF_003573695.1 Papaver somniferum
GTTGATGATTCTGAGTATGAACTTGCCAATGTGAATAAACTGATTGATGATTGTGAGCATGATGTGACATGTGTAGATGATTTAGGAGATTTTGATTTGATT
>NW_020639810.1:160-502 GCF_003573695.1 Papaver somniferum
TTGATGATTGTGAGCATGATGTGACATGTGTAGATGATTTAGGAGATTTTGATTTGATTGATAATGACACACCTATTCTCCTACATGAGTCACAATCTGTTGGCCTTCCACCCAACCTAGATTTGGTTTGTACCAATATTGTCAAACCAATTTTTCTGAAAATTCCTAATCTAGGTTTGGAACTGTGTGCTTCCCAAGTCCTCTTGGACTATTTTGCTTCCAAATATAATACATTTAAAGAGCCACAGTTGGAAATTGCATGTTTGCCCATCCCGAAAACAGTCCATTATGAGTTAGACCTTTTGAATCCTGAACCCCTAAAATTAATAGATTTTGTGCTTA
>NW_020639810.1:702-1000 GCF_003573695.1 Papaver somniferum
TTATTCTTGAAAACAATGAAAATACAGAATATGGGATAAAATGTAGAATTAATGCACAAAAGATGAGTTAAATGCCAAGAAAAATATATAGAAATATGCACTTTTTAGCACTCATCAGTCAGACCCCACGCGCTTGACTGAAGAATCTGGATGGCTCGAGGATGATCCACTTATGATTGACATAATAAAGATGGACTCGGCAAGAAGAAACCTTTACACTGAAAATAGGGAGATGATACAATTTTACCGGCATATATACTGTGGAAACCCTAAAGAGAAAGATAAACGGATGCCGAGC
>NW_020639811.1:0-334 GCF_003573695.1 Papaver somniferum
GTGACAAGGAAGGTACCTAATACAATGTCTAACTTCCAAAACATGAAACTTAAGAAGATAGCCAAGCAATATGTGTGGGATGAACCATACTTATAGAAATATGGCGTGGATCAAATGATATGAAGGTGCATGCCTAATTCCGAATTTCAATCTATTCTTTTTTTTTGTCACGCTCTTGCTTGTGGTGGCCATTTTGGTTCTAAACGTACCGCTCTCAAAGTTCTCGAGAGTGGATTTTATTGGCCCACCTTGTTTGAAGATGCACATGTTTTTTGTAAATCGTGTGATAGATGTCAAAGAACGGGCAATCTAGGTGCTCGAAATCAAATGCCAC
>NW_020639811.1:345-654 GCF_003573695.1 Papaver somniferum
GTAAATCGTGTGATAGATGTCAAAGAATGGGAAATCTAGGTGCTCGAAATCAAATGCCACTCACACCAATTCTTGCCGTTGAGATTTTTGATGTGTGGGGAATCGATTTTATGGGCCCTTTTGTCAATTCAAATGGAAATTTTTATATACTTATTGCGGTGGATTATGTTTCGAAATGGGTGGAAGCTAGAGCCACCAAAACTAATGATTCTCAAGTTGTTTGTGATTTTGTAAGAGAAAACATATTCACTAGGCATGGTACACCAAGAGTGGTGATAAGCGATGGAGGCTCACATTTCAAGAAGGCTT
>NW_020639811.1:665-1000 GCF_003573695.1 Papaver somniferum
TCTTTCCACGCTCTCCTCAAGAAATACAACATTACACATAAGATTGGTACACCTTATCATCCACAAACTAGTGGACAAGCGGAAATTTCAAACCGGGAAATCAAATCCATTCTTGAGAAAACGGTGAATACTACAAGGAAAGATTGGAGCTTTAAGCTTAATGACGCACTTTGGGCGTATAGAACGGTGTACAAGACACCAATTGGAATGTCTCCATATCGATTGGTTTATGGTAAAGCTTGTCATCTTCCGGTTGAACTTGAACATAAGGCTTATTGGGCGATAAAGAAATGCAACATGGAGTATGATGAAGCGGGGAAGCAAAGAAAGTTACA
>NW_020639812.1:0-1000 GCF_003573695.1 Papaver somniferum
GTCGTTGATTATTGCAACCCTCCGTTTGGCAGCCAGCGGCATGGTGATAGGGCCGCATGGCTTTGGCACAGTGGTGCGGCTGGCATGGCATGCCTTGGCGCAGAGATGTAACTGGCATGGCATGCCTTTGGCACAGTGGTGCGGCTGGCATGGTCGGCATGCCTTGGCACGAAGATGTGGCTGGCATGGCAGGCCTTTGGCACATTGGTGCGATTAGCATGGTCGGCATGCCTTGGTGCGGAGATGTGGCTGGCATGGCATGCCTTGGCGCGGAGATGTGGCTGGCATGTCATGCCTTTGGCACAGTGGTGCGGCAGGCATGGTTGGCATGCCTTGGCGCGGAGATGTGGCTAGCATGGCATGCCTTTGGCACAATGGTGCGGCTAGCATGGTTGGCATGCCTTGGCGCGGAGATGTGACTGGCATGGCATGCCATTGGCACGGTGGTGCGGCTGGCATGGTTGGAATGCCTTGGCGCGGAGATGTGGCTGGCATGGCATGCCATTGGCACGGTGGTGCGGCTGTCATGGTCTGCATGCCTTTGGCGCGGAGATGTGGCTGGCATGGCATGCCATTGGCACAGTGGTGTGGTTGCCATGGTTGGCATGCCTTTGGCATGGAGATGTGGCTGGCATGGCATGCCATTGGCACAGTGGTGCGGCTAGCATGGTTGGTATTCCTTTGGCGCGGAGATTTGGCTGGCATGGCATGCCATTGGCACGTTTGGCTAGCATGCGCGGCTGGCATGTGTAGAGATGATGTCGGTCAGTACCGAAGGCTCTGCCGTGGAGCATGGCATATACATAAAAAAGGTACCCCGGTAATTTTACGCAGTCATGTTGAACGGTTCAATAAATGTGCTGGTGGCGCCATTATTACTCAAGTGTGACGACACTGTTTGACTAAGGTTTTACGATTTTAACCCTAAGCTAAAAACCACCATCAACAGCAACGTATTGTCTTATGAGGTTTGTTCTCTGAAGAACAAACTTAGCGAGGC
>NW_020639813.1:0-1000 GCF_003573695.1 Papaver somniferum
CAGTATTGACAGGCATCATCTCCGCACATGCCATCCGCACATGCCAGCCGCGCATGCTAGCCAAGCGTGCCAATCACACATACCGTATATTTTAATTAGGGTTTCGACACGCTAAACCATAATTTCCAAACCTCCGTGCCAAAGGCATGCCAACCATGCCAAGCGCACCACCGTGCCAACGGCATACCATGCCAGCCACATCTCCACGCCAAAGGCATGCCAACCATGCCAGCCGCATCACCGTGCCAACGACATGCCATGCCATCCACGTCTCCACGCCAAAGGCATGCCAACCATGCCAGCCGCACGACCGTGCCAACGGCATGCCATGCCAGCCACATCTCCGCGCCAAAGGCATGCCAACCATGCCAGCCGCACCATCGTGCCAATAGCATGCCATGCCAGCCACATCTCCACGCCAAAGGCATGCCAACCATGCTAGCCGCACCACCGTGCCAACGGCATGCCATGCCGGCCACATCTCCGCGCCAAAGGCATGCCAACCACGCCAGCCGCACCACCGTGCCAATGGCATGCCATGCCGGCCACATCTCCGCGCCAAAGGCATGCCAACCATGCCAGCCGCACCACCGTGCCAATGGCATGCCATGCCAGCCACATCTCCGCGCCAAAGGCATGCCAACCATGCCAGCCACATCTCTGCGCCAAAGGAATATCAACCATGCCAGCCGCACCATCGTTCCAAGGAATGCCATGCCGGCCACATCTCCGCGCCAAAGGCATGCCAACCATGCCAGTCGCACCATCGTGCCAATGGCATGCCACGCCAGCCACATCTCCGGGCCAAAGGCATGCCAACCCTGCCAGCCATGCCGGCCAAACCCTAATTTGACCGTGCCTAAAACATTGCCAAAGGCATGCCGACCATGCCTCCATGCCGCTGGCTGCCAAACGAAGGTTTGCAACAATCAACGGCCACCCTTCCTTCTGAGATGCAAATCTTAGACGTACAAGTTCGCCAACACACGCATGGCAACTT
>NW_020639814.1:0-353 GCF_003573695.1 Papaver somniferum
CTAGGTTTCTCTTTAACAAATCTACCTAGTGCGTCTCTTTTACGTCCAGGCATACAATAAAATTTTCTAAATTGGAAGGCTAAGCAAACACATATCAAGGCCGACTCAACCAAATCAAACCTATTGATTTCTAGCAAACAAAAAGCATGATGGATCCACTTAGATTGTTTCTAGACCAGCTTCTAATCCTTCGAACGGGAATTCGTTACAATTTAAGCAAACCCCTCTGGAATCAATCTGAGTTAACGTAAGTTGAATATAGGCGAGGGAAGCTTGGTGGAGCTTTGATACCCAAGGCCTCACCGGTATTACAAGGCGGCGCAGCCACGCATTCAA
Organism: Papaver somniferum; assembly: GCF_003573695.1. Taxonomy (NCBI): domain Eukaryota; kingdom Viridiplantae; phylum Streptophyta; class Magnoliopsida; order Ranunculales; family Papaveraceae; genus Papaver; species Papaver somniferum. The sequence continues at coordinate 337 of NW_020639814.1, forward strand.
CTTACAGAAACAGTCAA
>NW_020639814.1:422-1000 GCF_003573695.1 Papaver somniferum
AGAAACCGTCAAGAACTTCGAAGTATGCTTAAAAGAGTAACCAATATTTTTCGAATGACTTTCCTGTTAAGCTCGTTACCCTATCGGTCTCGTTCTAGTCAAAATTTTAGGCTTAGGTCCGCGTAGGTTACGTGTTCCTAATGCGGGCAAGAAGAGAACGGTGATGAAATCCGAACCCTTATCTTGTATGGCCAGGCCTTGCCCTTTACTAGAAAAATAAATGTCTGTATTCAGTCCTCAACATATATGCATATGAAGGAGTCCAGTAACTCGCTGACAAGGGATTCGCGAGTGTTTAAAATCTTACCTCACGTTCCCGACGGGGGATGAATCGGTTGTAGTCGACTCGGGCCACTGACTCCGATGTCTAGTGTACGAACCCAAGGTGCAGAGACAATATCGTAATTGTCCTCCTTCTCTGCAAACAGTTTATATTTAAAGTACCCTTCCGTAGGGTAATAAAAAAATAATGTCCCAAAGTCCAAAAGTCCAAAAAAAAAAGGTAAAGAAAAATTACAAAAATAATAAACCCTAATACAGTTTTTTTTTTTCTAAAAGGAAATAAACAAACCCTAAAC
>NW_020639815.1:0-396 GCF_003573695.1 Papaver somniferum
CGTGGCCCGAGTCAACTTCAACGGTTCATCCCCCGTATGGTACGGGAGGTAAGTCCATCGAAACACTCGCGAATTTCCTGTAAGCGAGTTACTGTATTCCTTAAGGTGATTCATTGACTGAGGACGAATTTGGACTGTTTTTAAATTCCTAGTAAAGGGCAAGGCCTGGACAATACAAGATAAGGGTTCGGATTTCATCACCGCTCTCTTCTTGCCCGCTTTAGGAAAACGAAACCAAACGCGAACCTAAGCTTAAAATTTTGACTAGAACGAGACCTATAGGGTAACGAGCTTAGTACGAAAGTCGTTCGAAAAATATTGGTTACTCTTTTAGCATACTTCGAAGTTCATGATGGTTTCTGTGAGTTGAATGCGTGACTGCGCCGCCTTGTGATA
>NW_020639815.1:596-753 GCF_003573695.1 Papaver somniferum
GAAAGAACTACAATAATGAGTGAACTTTCTATAGAGGAATCCCTCAAGCTGATGGCTGAGACGAACGAAAGACTTGCTCGAAATAATCTTACTTTCCAATATAGTGTTTCCAATAATACCCTTAAAATGAGGATAGTAATTTTCATAATCAAGATGG
>NW_020639815.1:885-1000 GCF_003573695.1 Papaver somniferum
CTTTACAATGATAATATTATTTCTAGTTCAAATCCAAATAATTTTAATAATTATTCACCTATTCAAAAGGACGAGGATTTGACTAGAGATACCCTCGTTTTAGACGATGTAGTAT
>NW_020639816.1:0-384 GCF_003573695.1 Papaver somniferum
TCTTCAAGTTCCAAAACCTATCACATCTATTACCAGGTGGTGTTTTAGTTTCAAAAAAATTACCTGCTACAAGAGCACCAATAGCTACAAAAAATGTGCCAACCTGCAGAAGCAGTTCCACTCTACTAACCTCAAGTCTCCGAGAACTGAAAGTAGGTGGAGAAAAAGAAAGGCCATCCATCAACCTCGGCCAGTTATATGACTTAATTCACAAACACATAAGCAAAATGGCATGCAATAACAGGAAGTCTGTATCGATTGTCTTCAACATTTATTGTTCACAAAATTAACGTCCCTTGTACAAACTTAAGCCAGAACTTGTTTTTTTCTAAAACCTCAATGGATCTACAAATCCATAGCCCCCCCCCCCCCCCCCCCCCCCCC
>NW_020639816.1:395-1000 GCF_003573695.1 Papaver somniferum
GTAAGTTTATTAGTTGGTTGAGCAACTAATAAATTGTCCCCCCCCCCCCCCCCCCTTTATGAAAACCAAACTCATAGGCACAAGTTTACCCACTAAGGAGGTTTTTTTACTGTACGTTTATTAAATGTATATGGAACTGATATAAGCAGTTGATGGCTTTCTCAGAATTTGTAAAATAGAGAAGATAAAGGAAATATCATCAGAACCTTAGGTTGACAGCAATTGAATCTTCCATTTCTTTTGCCGAATCAAGCAGCCTCTCAGCCTGAGCATGACAAGATTCACATCTGCAATATATGAAACTAATGGTCAGATTACACATTTGACAACTAATTAGTGCTTAATATTACTGCGTATGTGCCGCTTTATGTTTTGACAGAGAATGATAATCGGATTCCGTGATCAGATGCTTTGTAGTTTCAATCACATGCACATTTGAGGTTTTTACTATGCCCATTTTACACGTATCAAGCTGTAATAACTACCCAATGCCAACAAGGCTTTGGAATACATAACAAACTGCATTCATTCCAAGAAAATAAATAAAAGAAAAAATAACATACGGCCCATGCTGAATTCTAAAGCTCTGCAATATGTAGAATCAG
>NW_020639817.1:0-369 GCF_003573695.1 Papaver somniferum
GGATTTTTGTTTTTATCAAAGCAATAAAATAAAGCAAAGCAAATAAGATAATTCGAATAATCAATAAGGAGAAGATATTGGCACGGGGTAGTATCATTCACAAACATGTATTTTCATCAATGACTAGAATTGATATTTTAATCTCTCATTTACTAAAAGTCCTAGGATACCTTGATCGCAAGTATATCCCGCTAATTCCCTGATTTCATCACAACCACATTAAAAGATGCATATGTGAATTCTTCCTAGAAAGCAACCTAAAGTGTAAAAGCACAATTAAGTTTAACTCCCTAAAAGCATTAAGTTCTATGGAATAAGACTAATCAAGGCAATCAAACGTGTAAAAGCACTAATTCGATTTAACCAAGG
>NW_020639817.1:380-1000 GCF_003573695.1 Papaver somniferum
TAAGACTAATCAAGGCAATCAAACGTGTGAAAGCACTAATTCGGTTTAACCAAGGTTATGATTCATATGTGACTAGTAGGATATATCACTACAAGCACTACTCACATTTATGCTACTTGTAATCAGGAATTTATCACTTTTCGTATAATAAAACCTAATCTAGCAATAGATATGAAGATCAATCTAATTGATTCCGGACTCAATCAAACTAACACTCAAATCATGCAACAATATTAACAATGAATCATAAACAATAAAGTTGAGACAAAACTAATCGATTGATTTAAATATCATGCTTGAGAAATCAAATTTTATCCCATAACCAATAATAATATTTAGCTACTCATAGATTTTGAGTTCATCGTAATCATAATCAATAATAAAATGAAGAAGATGAAAAAAAAATGAAAGCAAACCCTAGTCGCCGCTCACTCCAAAACTCCAAGTAGTAATTCGTGATCCCTGATGTTGTTCTCCTCCTTCTGTATTTAAGTCACGACCATATGTCAAAAAGAATCATTCACTCAATCAGCCCATAGCCAAGCCCAGTAAAAACAGGGTCCAAAACCATCTGAGTCAAACCGGGTCAAGTGAGTCGGATCGGATCACTGGGTCAACTC
>NW_020639818.1:0-338 GCF_003573695.1 Papaver somniferum
AAAAAAAAAAAAAAAAAAAAAAAAAAACGGGACGCTTACCTTGCTGCGGACGGACGAACGACGGCGGCAAGCTCCGACGGTGTTGGCAGCGGCGTGATCGGCGGCAGTGGATGTCGCGGACGGGAGCTGGCCAAAGAAAAAAAAATATGTGAGAAAAGAAAAGGGGTCAGTCCCTTTTGTAAATAAATAATTGGAGAATCCCAATAGAAAAATGATTCCTCTTTTGATTTGAACGCGCAAGAAGGGAAACCGGTCCCACCCAAAATTTCCATGCTTGCACCGGCGCGTTTACATGGACAATTGCTAGCGGTCGGTCAAAAATCTTCCAGGTAAGCCTC
>NW_020639819.1:0-2272 GCF_003573695.1 Papaver somniferum
CATCGTTCTTACGAAGTTGCCAACTTATAATACTCCATTCGCAGCCAGGTTTCAATCTCGGATCCAGGTCCAGTATCGAAGTTGACGAATTTATGGTGTATTTTAGGTTTTGGGGAATATTCTGATGGAATCTTATCTGTAGATTGGTGAATTCATCGTTCTTATAAAGTTTTCGACTTATAATAGTCCACTCGCGACCAACTATCGACCTCAGAGCCTGGTTCAGTGTCTAATTTGTGGTGTATTTAAGGTTTCAGAGAATATTCCGATGAAATCTTACTTGTAGATGGGTGGATTCATCGTTCTTACGCAGTTTCCGACTTATTGTAGTCTACTCGCGGCCAGGTTTTGAGCTCGTAGCCAGGTTCAATGTCGAAGTTAACAAATTTGTGGTGTGTTTAAGGTTTCGGAGAATATTCCGATGGAATCATAGCTGTAGATGGATGAATTCATCGTTCTTAGGAAGTTCAAACCGACATTGAGCTTCAAATTTATCGATTCGATGATGTATCATGCTAAGTTTGAAGTCAGAACTCTCCCAGAGCTTCATGATTCATAGTTTCTATGTCGTTATACCATATTTGAAGTTCGAATCGACTCTGAGATTCATATTTATCGATTTCAATGATGTATCATGCCAAGTTTGAAGTTAGAACCCTCCTGAAGCTTCATGATTCATAGTCTGTTTGTCGTTATACCGAATTTGAAGTTCGAATCGACATTGAGATTCATATTTATCGATTTCGATGATGTATCATGCTAAGTTTAAAGTCAAAACCCTCCTGTAGCTTCCTGATTCATTGTTTGTATGCCATTATGCCACATTTGAAGTTCGAATCCACACTGAGCTTCATAATTATCGATTTGAATGATGTATCATGCCTAGTTTGAAGTCATAACCCTCCCAGATCTTTTTGGTTCATAGTTTTTATGTCGTTATACCATATTTGAAGTTCAAATCGATACCGAGCTTTATATTTATCGATTTCGATGATGTATCATGCTAAGTCTGAAGTCAGAACCCTCCCAGAGCTTCTTGGTTCATAGTTTCTATGCCGTTATACCATATTTGAAGTTCGAATCGACTTTGAGCTTCATATTTATCGATTTCGATGATATATCATGGTACGTTAGAAGTCAGAACTCTCCCGGAACTTCATGATTCATAGTTTCTCTGTCGTTATACCATATTTGAAGTTCGAATCGACTCTAAGCTTCATATTTATCGATTTCGATGATATATCATGCTACGTTTAAAGTCAAAACTCTCCCGGAGCTTCATGATTCATAGTTTCTATGTCGTTATACCATATTTTAAGTTTAAATCGACTCTGAGATTTATATTTATTATTAGATTAATATCGTGCCATCCGATGGATGGCATATCAGATATTAAACTGATAAGAACAGATACTACACTTGATCTTAGCCAAAAGGCCGAGAAAGGTATGCTTGGACTAGCTTTTCACTTCTCCTTTTATACTGTCTCGTTTCCATTCCTCTTCTGTAACTAGTCTCTGTGGGACTAAAACTTAAACAATTACGGATTGTACTTAAAAGTTGTTGCTGTTTTCGAAACCAACTAGGACACGTATAATTTTAACTCAGGGGAAGCTATATAAACCTCAACCACATTAGAGGGATTGGATTATTGTATTGACTCCAGAGTCTATAAAGCTCTTTGCTGAAGGCATCTCTATCATGATTCCCTCTCGACAGGCACAACTTCAGGTTGGTGTTCCCAACTTTGAAAAAGACCGTTTTAACGGGACTAACCCATACTCCGCTTTTAATTTATGATATACTTGTCTTTGCGACTAACCCGCACATACCTTCTAACAGTTTCCAGGCAGATGTTGTCAGCATCATACAAGAGACACATTACAGTCCATAAAACTGATTGCACCAACAAGTGCAAATCCTGCTTATCTAATCTCTTAACTAATCAGAACTCAAAGAAGCAAACTCAAAATCTGGTAAATTCCACCAAAGAAACATCAACTCTTGCTGCTTCAGTATATGGCAAGCCAAAGCGATGAAAGAGTATAAACCTGATAATGGGGGCATTTCATCAAAACCAGTGAGATCTTTTGCAGATGCATGATACAATGAAGCTTATAAGTAGAGAATCCCCAAACATTTTGGTTTTTAAGGCGTGTGAGCATCCTCCTCAAATCCATTCTTTCCCTCCCTCCTAATAACAGGACTCCAAAATCTGGAAGAGAAACAGAAAACGCCCAAAATTGCCAATAAAAATAAAAATAAAAATGGG
>NW_020639820.1:0-494 GCF_003573695.1 Papaver somniferum
ATCTGAATAATTGTTACAGAAATTGTGACAAAGTGATTGAATTTTGAAAGAAAAGGCCACGGATTCTGCGACTGTCTTTTACTGCTGTTATGTGTTCTTCTTCTTCCTCTCGCCTGTATCTATGCAACTTGGTGTTTCTATGCTCTGTTATGTTCTAAACTTCCCTAAAGTGTACGTACTTCCTTCTGCGACTCCCTAGCCTCATATATATACACGGAAGGTCCCGTATAAGGCAAGTGAAGTCCCCAAAATAACTCTTTTCTTCGGCAGTAATATTCGGAATTTTCTTCTCTTCCAAATCTTCTTTACGCGGTTTGTGAGTTATAAAACTTCCTAAAACTGAAAGATACGAATCCCAGAGAGTAAATCCTTCCTTCACAACACCAAACTTCCACAAATATAACCAATGAAACTTCCACGAATAACCAGTGCCCTGTTTTATCCAAACCGAAGATTGATGCCTATTTTTTCGAATCTGTGCCACCTACAATCTC
>NW_020639820.1:505-1000 GCF_003573695.1 Papaver somniferum
ACCCTGTTTTATCCAAACTGAAGATTGATGCCTATTTTTTCGAATCTGGAAGACCTACCAACCCTGTTTAGTCGTAACATGGTGGTACCAATCCATTCCAGCGTCAAACACCGAGAAAAACTCAACAGAATTTAATCCAGCTCTTCCCAGGAAAATACGCGGCTTGTACACCAGATTCCCGCCAATTTGAAATTCGAATTTAAAGTGAAGAAAGGGGGCGCCCCCTATCCAGAGTGGGGATGCGAATAACAACTGCCTTGGGGGTGTCCTGGGGGTGCCTCTTATCCAAACCGGGGGTCCGAATAGCAAGTGTCCTGCTGGTGCTTCCCAACAACTTTTCGAGCCAATTTTTTCCAAAAATGTTTATTGGCCAAAAATACCTACAAATAAATAAAACACCATAATAAGTTCAAAATGAGCCATAACAATATATATAATCGATACAAATCGGACACAAAAATGTGTCTATCACCGTTGCGGTCATCCAGCGGGGAC
>NW_020639821.1:0-487 GCF_003573695.1 Papaver somniferum
CCCCTCCGGAAGTTGGACTTGCTTTGTTCGTTTGGATCTGTCCTCGGTGACCTCCTTTCGTATGTATTGCTTGAGTTCGCCAGCATCAATCAATTTTTGGATCATTATTTTGAGGTTTTTACATTTCTCGGTCTGGTGTCCGTTGAAGCAATGATATTCACAGTAATCTTTAGACTTCTCGGATCTAGGGGGATGTTTTCCCTTAGACCATGGCCACTCCAAATTTTCCCTTCCTTTGATCTCTCGCAGGATCCGGGCATAGCTAGCATTGAGCTTCGTGTAAACTTGATCTTTGAATTTTCGATCGTCTTTTCGTCGTTCATCCCTTCGTTCCTTCCTTTCTTCGTGGGGCCGTTCCACTAAGCTATTCCTTTTGACCCCATTGGTTTGTTCTTCGGAATTGGTACAGTGAGACCTCTGCGGATACGCCCTCGGGTTTTCACGCTGGATTTCTTCAAGACGAGCGTGCTTTTCAATAATTATTCGA
>NW_020639821.1:498-1001 GCF_003573695.1 Papaver somniferum
AATTGGTACGGTGAGACCTCTGCGGATACGCCCTCGGGTTTTCACGCTGGATTTCTTAAAGACGAGCGTGTTTTTCAATAATTATTCGAAGATCTCCCTCTGTCTTTGGCACGTTTCCATGAATCTCAACAAATAGTGGACTCATTCGGTCTAATCCCCACTTGTAGCAGTTGATACTTACCACTGGGTCCACACTTCCTATGGCTTGGCAGATCTTGTGCCATATGTTAGTGTATTCCCTCGTGGTTTCCTTGTAGCCAATTGCTAGCGAAAAGAGCTTATCCATTCCGGTGTTAACGGCTTTGTTGTACATGTAAGTTCTTAAGAACTTTTCTGCGAGTTGGTCGTAGGAGTGGATGGAGTCCGACGGCAAATTATCAAACTAAGACAATGTCGATCCCTTCAGGCTTGATGGGAAGTATCTACAGAGTACGGCGTCGTTCTGACTCCATCTGGCTAAAACACGGTTATAATACCGAATATGTGCAGCGGGATCACTGGAT
>NW_020639822.1:0-466 GCF_003573695.1 Papaver somniferum
CATCTATGTTTTTCTATATCCATCTTCTTGATATATCCATGTGATTAGTTTTGACTCCGAATATTGATGTCCATAGTGCGATTATCTGAGTAGAGCTCTGTCACTTCATATGAATTTTAGTATGCTTGAGTGAGAACTCGTGTACAGCAGTTGGAATTTCGCATCAGGGTACTTCCTCCTGTAGTCAATAAGTATGCCAACTAAGGAGATTATTTAGTGCCTTCCAAGGTTCTGTGTAGATAGCTAGGGTCTGGAGTATAAAGGTTTTGTGGGTATACCTCTGGTAAGCCCTCCGGAGACAACACTCCGCCACTAGGGACACCTAGGGGTTTAAAGGCTTATTGCATACGCTAAATGCAATCGACGATGCCTGCGACAGTGAGTTAGGATTTTATTTCTATTTTATTTTTGCTCGAGGACTAGCAAATAATAGGTTTGGGGGTATTTGATAGACACATTTTTGTGT
>NW_020639822.1:497-1000 GCF_003573695.1 Papaver somniferum
AATTCGGCTCGAAAAGTGGTATTTGCGCTCGTGGGAGAAAATTACTAAAGGCACCCCTCATTTGAATAAGGGGCACCTCAATTACTAAGGGGCACTCATTTGATAAGGGCCGCCCTCTTTACTATTCACCACCAGCTACTATTGGTACATCGGAACAGGATAAGGGGAGGTCATCCCCTACCTTTTGAGTCTTGAAATTGGCGGGAAAGTTTGTGCTTAAACTGGCAGATTAGGGTTGGATTTCGGAGGGATTTCTGAAGAGATTTAATCAACGGAAATAGTTTGGATGGACAATAATGGGATAAACAGAGCTAATATAAGAGATTTGATGGTGTAAATTGGGCTGGATAGTTGGTCTCAACAACACTGTGGAATGAATTTTCTCGGGTTTGAGATTCTGGGAAAGATTTGGGCTGAATTAACTCGGATTTTCTCACAGATATGGTTCGGCTTGGGCTTGATCTATTGAAACAGGATGGGTAGGTGTGTTAGAATCGAAAACA
>NW_020639823.1:0-374 GCF_003573695.1 Papaver somniferum
TATTTTCTTAAGCTTAAGCTTTTGAAAAATAGACATTGTACTAGGTACTTGTCTTGTAACCAAGTAGTTCAATATATCCTCGTACCAAGGTGTTGAATCTTCAATTGAGAAAAGTTATTCGTCTAGAAAACGATCTTGTAAAGGAAGTTCTTCTTCGGAAACAAAAAGTCTACTAAGATGATCCGCCACGGTATTTTCAACACCTCTTTTATCCTTTATTTCATAATTAAATTCTTGCAATAGTAGTATCCACCGTATAAGTCTTGGCTTAGCTTCTTTCTTCTTTAATAGGTACCGAAGTGCTGCATGATCAGAATATACAATCACTTTTGTACCCACCAAATATGATCTAAATTTTTCTAGTGCAAACATTA
>NW_020639823.1:385-638 GCF_003573695.1 Papaver somniferum
CAAGTTTCGTTCAGTATTCTAAAGTGATTGGCAATCGTAACTTCCTATCAAACACCTTGAAGATCGAGGCCATACATGTATTGGTAGATCGTGCGCGTGCAAATTTCTTATCACTATGTGAACTGTGCTAGAATCGGGGTGCCTAAATATCTAGACTAAGACTCCTAATAAAAATACATATTTGCACAAGAGTCAACATTTCAAGGTAAATGAGCTCCATTTTTATGATTTTTTTCAATTTTTTAATTTTTTT
>NW_020639823.1:838-1000 GCF_003573695.1 Papaver somniferum
TTTCTCGGTGGTAGAATAGTTGATTTGTGCATCGTTTAGGGTCCTAGATGCATAATAAATCACATGAGACAGCTTGTCTACTCTTTGACCCAAAACGGCTCCAACTGCATAGTCACTTGCATCACACATTAATTCAAATGGAAAACTCCAATCCGGTGACTT
>NW_020639824.1:0-311 GCF_003573695.1 Papaver somniferum
TTTTAACTGAAGAAGATTTCAGATTTAGCAAAGTTGATCAACTGCCTAGAGGAATGTCCAAAAACTTGAAAAATCTTGATGAGATTGTTGCATTCTGTCATGTTGTCTTTGCAGAAGATCATGCAATCATCAACAAAGAGGAGGTGGTTGATAGCAGGGGCTTAAGTGCATACTTTGGTTCCATGAGTGATCCCTTGGGATTCAACTGATATCAGATACCTAGTGTTTGAGGGCAAAAACTGATTCTGCTGTTTTTGGTAAATTTTGGGTGTGTTGATGAGAAACAAATTCAAACCCTAAACAAATGCACC
>NW_020639824.1:322-1000 GCF_003573695.1 Papaver somniferum
GGGGGGGGGGGGGGGGGGGGGGGGGGGGGGGGGGGGGGGGGGGGGGGGGGGGAAGCGAAGAAGGTGTTTGAGATCAGAATGTTGAATTATGGAGGTGTGGTTGTTTATGACTTGTGTATCAGAAAATGGTTTCTGGCTCCTTGTGTTCTATCATTATAAATAGATTGAGAACCTATTTATACAAGTCACTGTGCGCACCCTGATCTCTTAGGAAGTGGAGAAAGTAAAGTAGTGGAGAAGTGGGTTTGTGCCGAAGGTAATGATCATCGTGTTTCTGTTATGAGGGAAGACCGACCACACGATTCGCCCACTACTCTCATCACCGTTAATTGTCCGCCTTTCCTGACACTTTCTTGTAATGGGCGCGTTGCACGCTACACGCTGTAAACCGCCAGAGCAATACCCCAGTATGTATCCCCCAGTTTGTGACATGTTTGATGTCTTGAGTGAATGAGTCAAGTCATGTGGACTTGCCGCTAAAATCATCACGCAGTGCTTTTAGGCCAAACAATGAATTATTTGCAAAACCGATATTTATAAGGCGTTGCTTATAATCGATGTATGTAAAGCATCGCTTTCGAATAAGCAGCTGAAAGTAATCGATGTGTTAGAAGCATCGCTGTTTTTGAGCACGATCGAATCACTCACGGATTGAGCGTCTTAAAAGTAGCACGACCG
>NW_020639825.1:0-116 GCF_003573695.1 Papaver somniferum
ATTGGAAGCAAACCAGAGAACAAAAGAATGGCAAAAACAACAAAGATTAAACAGACTAAAAACTAAACAGCAACAAAACAGTGAACAAAAACAAAACAAAATGGAACAAAGTGAAA
>NW_020639825.1:316-667 GCF_003573695.1 Papaver somniferum
TTTATTCTTGAAAACAATGAAAATACAGAATATGGGATAAAATGTAGAATTAATGCATAAAAGATGAGTTAAATGCCAACAAAAAGGGATAAATATATACAATATTTGGCACTCATCACCGAAGCCCAAACCTGAATTTTACTTGTCCTCAAGTAAAACAAAACTAAGGAAATCCTAACTATACCACTGTCGCTGGTCTCTCGAATGCATTTAGCGTATGCACTAAGCCTTTTAAACCACTAAGTGTCCCTAGTGGACGAGTTGAAGTCTCGTGAAGGTTTGCTTAGAACGTACCTACAAAGTTCTAGGTCAAAATATAAGCTCAGATTCCATCAAATGTGACATGTGCAA
>NW_020639825.1:734-1000 GCF_003573695.1 Papaver somniferum
AGGCTTCATCAAGGAAGTCAAATACCCTACATGGATCTCCAACATGGTCGTCGTTCCTAAGAAAAATGGAGGGGTTAGGATATGCATCGACTTTACTAACCTCAACAAGGCATGTCTAAAGGACAACTATCCCCTGCCAAGCATAGATCAACTGGTTGAAGCAGTGGAAGGATACGAAGAGCTGTCATTCATGGACGGATATTCTGGTTACAACCAAGTAGCGCTGGTAGAAGAAGATCAACTACACACAGCATTCTACACCCCGC
>NW_020639826.1:0-113 GCF_003573695.1 Papaver somniferum
GCACGCTACTACGGACATCACATTTACAGGGGAGCACAAATTGAAGTATCAACATCGTGGATCTTTGGCATCGGTAATTCATCACTATCAAACTATTTCACAACACTGTCCTA
>NW_020639826.1:124-464 GCF_003573695.1 Papaver somniferum
AAATTGAAGTATCAACATCGTGGATCTCTGGCATCGGTAATTCATCACTATCAAACTATTTCACAACACTGTCCTAGAGCTAAATATATTATTGAAAAAGCGGGATGGCAAAATTTACTGAACATACAATGTAGCAAAACCAACCATTCAATGGTTGATTATATTGCTGAGCGGTTTTGGGATACAACAAACACTTTTCACTTCCCATTTGGTGAGATAGGATTCACCCCCTAGATTGGCTCATGTTGACTGGACTGAGTATCGGTGATGGGCCTGATGTTCCTTATGATTCGGGGAAGTACCAATTTGAACATGTTCGTGAGCATATCTTTCCGGATAT
>NW_020639826.1:664-1000 GCF_003573695.1 Papaver somniferum
AACCATTGTACTTTCGCTGTTCCTATAAGACTACACACAGTTATAGGGGATATCGGCAATATTCAAGCTGAACGCCTAAAAAAAGAAGGTTTGGTCGATGCAACAGAGATAGTGCAAGTTGGTAAAGATTATGATATATATTTACAATACTGGAGATTGGTAACCAACTACAAAGATTATGTGACTCATCCTATTTGGGAAGCCCATACATATGGGTATGTCGGGGACTTGTATACGGAACCAATTGAACAACCTGCTGAACATGTACATATCCCTCCTCCACATCTATTATCCCACGTAAGTGTACTTTCGACTTTTTATTGTACGTTCGATTTT
>NW_020639827.1:0-579 GCF_003573695.1 Papaver somniferum
TGACGAAGGAGTTTATGTTGAGATAAACGGAAGATCCTTTGTCCGACTCATATCACTTGGTTGAATAGAGTTGATACCAAACAGATTTCTTGTTCCTTTACTGTTTGGAATACAAACCAAAGGGATTGATCCAAGTACGTGACTTATTTATAAGTTGGAGGCGTGGGAATACAGACGGAATTAGGTGAACTATAGGGTTAGTTACTTGGTCTCAACTATACGAAGTTCGTGTAATTTTGTGTAGCGGCTTAATCATGAGAGTATTCAATTCTGGACTAGGTCCCGGGGTTTTTTATGCATTTGCAGTTTCCTCGTCAACAAAATCTTGTTGTGTCATTTAATTTTATTTTTCGCATTATAATTATTTTATTATAATTAAAGTAAATTTCACAAACGTTAATTCCTATTTACTTGATAAGCAATCCTATTGTGTTTGGTTAAGTCCGAACTTTTGTATCAAGTAAACATACTTCGTTGTTGTATTGTCTCGATCTCGTATCCATAGACGATCACACGAAGTGTGAACCGATTAGTTGTATTGTCTCGACTCAGTCCATAGACAATCACTTTCGGAGAAAG
>NW_020639827.1:590-1000 GCF_003573695.1 Papaver somniferum
CACGAAGTGTGAACAGATTAGTTGTATTGTCTCGACTCAGTCCATATACAATCACTTTCGAAGAAAGGACTTACAGGTAGGAAAAGTTTTAGCTTGAGGTATATTTGGGTACCCTCGCCTTTTTAATTGGTATCAGAGCAGGAAAACACGAAAAGATCTAACAATCTGTGTTTTGTGCGATCCAACCAATAAGAATGAATCTAATGAGTGATTCAGTTGATGTAAGTCAAGATAATGAGAACAAGGTCTCAAGGAAAACCAATGGAAATTGGGCTCGAAAGTCTTTTCGAAAATCAAAGAAAAAGTTTATGACAAATAATTTGATTACGAATCAGGTTCCTGATCAAAAAGGAGTGAGTTCGAAACTCAAGAAACATGGTTTGGACTCGTCTCCAATTCCTTGTGAGAAA
>NW_020639828.1:0-232 GCF_003573695.1 Papaver somniferum
CCTGTTTCTGATTTAGGGAAAGTATGTGTTGGTACTATTGATCGTACCCATGAAAATAATTTAGATGTACCCACTTTCTTACCTAAATCTCAAATTGAGATTATTCCACCCAACCTAGATTTGGTTTGCAACAAAAAATTTAAACCAACTTTTCTGAAAATTCCCAATCTAGGATTGGAACTGTGTGCCTCCCAAGTCCTCTTGGACTATTTTGCTTCAAAATATAACACTT
>NW_020639828.1:432-903 GCF_003573695.1 Papaver somniferum
AATCCGGTAGGTAGTTTTTAGTGGAATTTTATGTTTCTTTTTTATATTTTGCTAATCCAATATGATCTCGGCTGACATATGTTGGATTCTTGCCTTGAATAACGGAGTTCTAATATTGCTTTCGCCGAAATCGGGTATTCTCTTTCCTTTTTCTCTACTCAACATGATCCTCTTCACATGTTGTATTATAATTTTGTTCATATTTTGAAACATTGAGGACAATGTTTAGTTTAGGTTTGGGGGTGAAAAGTAGATACTTTGATAATATGCCATAATTGAAAACAGAACTCCTTCTTTTTGAAAAAATTTAAAAATTCCAAAAAATAAAAAAATAAAAAAATAAAAAAAAATAAATAAACATAAAAATGGAGCTCATTTACCTTGAAATGTTGACTCTTGTGCAAATATGTATTTTTATTAGGAGTCTTAGTCTAGATATTTAGGCACCCTGATTCTAGCACAATTCACATA
>NW_020639829.1:0-409 GCF_003573695.1 Papaver somniferum
GATGAAAAAGTGGCCGTTGATTGTTGCAGGCCTTCGTTTTGGTAGCCGCATAGGAAAGGCCGGCATAGTATGGCGCGGAAAGGTGGTTGGCATGCCATTGGCACATGTGGCATGGCATGCCTTGGCGCGGTTTGGCGTGGCCAAAGCTAGGGTTTTGGGGCAAAGGTTACCATGCGTTGTTTGGAAACCTTGGACGGCTAGGATTTGCATCTAGGATGAAGGGTGGTCGTTGATCGTCGCACGCCTTCGTTTTGGTAGTCGCATGGGGAATGCTGACATGGTATGGCGCGGCAAGGTGGTTGGCATGCCATTGGCACATGTGGCATGGCATGCCTTGGCGCGGTTTGGCGTCGCCAAAACTAGGGTTTTGGGCCAAAGGTTACCATGCGTTGTTTGGCGACCTTGGACG
>NW_020639829.1:609-1000 GCF_003573695.1 Papaver somniferum
TCCTTGGAAGGATGACGACTGGCTTCAGTTCCGTGGAAGGATGACGACCGGCTTCAGTTTCATGGGATGATGGCAACTTTGTCTGAATTAGGGTTTGGCATGCCGAAACCCTAATTAGCGCCCTTTACTAGAATCGCTGTAGAATTCTCGTACGAACTCGGATTTTGACAGTCCGCCCCTCAATTCTGAACGAAAAAGAATTTCCTATCTCCCCTTGGGAATATTTAGGTTTTGAGCTCGTCCGAGAGGTGAAAACAGCCCGACAGTAAAATTCAGGAAAAATTGCGGGCCCGTGGAATGATGGAAGCTTGCTTTAATTCCGTGGGAAGATGATGACTTTCTTTGAGAAGATAACAAATTGCTTCAGTTCCCTGGGAAGGTGGCGACTGGC
>NW_020639830.1:0-1774 GCF_003573695.1 Papaver somniferum
GAAGATGCTAACAACGTGAGGAATATGCCAACGGTGTTAAAACGGTAACTGAATATTCCGTGAATATGCTTATGCCGTCAATGACAGTAACGGAATATGCTACCAAATATGTATCTGCTGACGTCATCACCTAGTCAGCCGCTGACCGTGCTTTGATGATGACGTGTCAGTCTCTGGTTGGTCAATCGATGCTGACGTGGCACAACATGTCTCGTCCTCTTTGCTGACATGGCACGGTATGTCTCGTCCTCTTTGCCGACGTGGCACATTGCTAAGATGGCATGTCCTGGCTCGTCCGTCTTGCTGACGTGGCACGTCTTGGTTCGTCCGTCTTGCTGACGTGGCACGGCATGGTTCGGACGCCTTGCTGACGTGTCACACCATGGTTCGTCATACTTGCTGACGTGGTACTACTGACGTGGCACACCTTGGTTCGTCCTGCTTGCTGATGTGGCAGTGCTGATGTGGAAGTGATGATTTGGCTCTCCTCTTTGCTTGACTAGGACCCATGTGAATGGGCTTCTATGTATGGTGCATTTGTGAGGCCTAGTTAGCTACATTTGGGTTATAAGAGAAGCATATTTGGCCCAGTTGACTATACTTAGCTTATTATGAGGGACTTTTTAGGCCTAAGTTAGCCCAATTTTGATGTAGAATAATAAGGGTACAAACATCGCCCCCTCTTCATCCCATAACTTGTTATAGGTTAAGAAGTTCGGGTTCCCCTCTGAATTAGCATTTTTCCGGAGTGTTACATAACTCGCCCCAAAGCGCGTTGTTTGGAGTGTTATGCAACTCGCCCCCAGGGATGTAATGATTGCGCTGGAGTGTTATATATCTCGCCCCCAAATGGTTGAGGTGACATATAACTCGCCCCCAGTATGTTTTGTGTCATGTTGCTCATGCTCGCGCAAGGGTGCATTTCCTTGCTGCATTTCGCTCGCGCATGGAATGAGAAATTGAGTTTTTTCTGCTATCTTGAATTCGCGCAGGGGGCCAATCCTGCTATTCAAGATGCGCACAGAGTTGAGATGTGTACATTTTCACATGCCTGGACAGGTGAAAATGTTCGTCACATTTGCTGCTGTCCCATATGCTGAGGATACAATTGAAATTGGGTAAAAATGCTCAAACTGTGCATTCACCCTATCTGCGAGATGTCAGAGACGTTGCTGACAGTAGACTCGAACTGTACTGTTTTGCCATTTAGGACTGACTGCGGATTTGAACGTCCGCAACAACTTATAATTAAACACGAACAATTTTGATAAAGTGTGGGATACCAAAATAATGTTGAATTAAATTTCTGAATAGAAATAACAAGATAAATACCTACTTCTCGACAACAGCTTCCTCGTTAAAACCTTTACATGGAAAACCCAGTGGGATAAAACCAGTATAAAGGAAAAAGAGTGCAGCACATCAGGATTTGAAACTACTCCTAATGATAAAACTTCTTAAAGTGGAACGAATTCCATGGATTCCATGGTTTTGAATCCTTAGTTCCATCGAGGTTCCTTAAGTAGTAGGATCCACGAGATGCTGGCCTGTCCACTATGTATGGACCTTCCCAGTTTGCTCCGAGATTTCTAAAGTTTGGCTCCATTGTGGCTGCACGAGTTTTCTTCAAGACATATTCCCCTGGTTTGAATGACCGTTCTCTGACCTTACGATCATAGCTCATCTTGATTTCCTGCTGGTATCGAACTAACTGCTGCAAGGCTGTTTCCCTTTGTTCTTCCAGCAACTCTTTATCCAAAGCCAATATGCTATC
>NW_020639831.1:0-410 GCF_003573695.1 Papaver somniferum
CAAGCTGAAGGAGTTGTCTTTCCTCGTCTTCTTTACCGAAAAAACGGGAGTCTAACAACACCACCCAATATTTCGCTTAGTAATCTGTATGGACAAACTCGAATATACTTTTAAGAGAATCAACAAGACTCAATCAATTAAAAGTATATCAACGAGTTTATATCTATCTCTTGATTTGATTTACTCAAGCAGGAACTGCGAGTTCTAATCAAATGCAAGGAATAACCTGGATGGTACCATAGACCAATATCCAAGGATCAATCAATGACAATCAACAACCAAAGGTTGGATTACTCTAATTGATGATCTAACGCACAACCTGTATTATTTCAATTATAAAGATAAAACAATATAATGCGGAAATTGAAATAACACAGACACCAGAAATTTTGTTAACGAGGAAACCGCAA
>NW_020639831.1:421-1000 GCF_003573695.1 Papaver somniferum
ATGCGGAAATTGAAATAACACAGACACCAGAAATTTTGTTAACGAGGAAACCGCAAATGCAAAAAAACCCCGGGACCTAGTCCAGATTGAACACACACTGTATTAAGACGCTACAGACACTAGCATACTCCAAGCTAACTTCGGACTGGACTGTAGTTGAACCCCAATCAATCTCCCACTGATCCAAGATACAGTTATGCTCCTATACCTCTGATCCCAGCAGGATACTGTGCACTTGATTCCCTTAGCTGATCTCACCGACAACTAAGAGTTGCTACGACCCAAAATCGCAGGCTTTTACAATAAAAAAATCTGTCTCACACAGACAAGTCTATCAAAGGATCAATCTGTCCCCCATAGATAAACCCTAAAGGTTTTGTTCCGTCTTAACATAATAATCAAGGTGAACATGAACCAATTGATAATACGGTCTTATATTCCCGAAGAACATCCTAGAGTTATCAATCACCTCACAACAATCTTAATCGTATGGTAGCGAAACAAGATGTTGTGGAATCACAAACAATGAGACGAAGATGTGTGTGATTACTTTTTATATCTTGCCTATCGGAGATATCA
>NW_020639832.1:0-448 GCF_003573695.1 Papaver somniferum
CTATGGTCAAAAGGTATTTAAGATAAACTAAAAATCCTAGAAATTTTATTACTGGAAAGGAGATAAGTTAGGATTCAGAATATATAATTATAATAATTTATGGATTCGTATTGGACTCAGTAAAATTATTTGAGTGACCTGGCGTCAGTTTCTGTTTTATGAATCTTTCTTAAAAACGTAATTATTTTGGATTTAAACTGTAACTTTTAACGGTGAAATTAATTTTTCTGATAAAGTATATTTCTTTAGGGTTCATGTAAATTAAAAATCACGTCAAATTAACGGTTAGATGTTCCGAAAATAATTTTTATATATCCGCTGCGAAAGAATTTCGAAACTGAACATAATTTAACTAAGCCCGGATAAATTATTTAATGAGCTTGGGCTTAGTAGCCGGGCTTCGTCTATGGTATCGAAGTAGCACTTCGGGTTTTCGGACATGGGATCC
>NW_020639832.1:636-1000 GCF_003573695.1 Papaver somniferum
TTCGTGTATCTGTTGATTGTTGTTGTTTGAATGCGTAATAGGTTACACTTCTTTTGCATAGATAACTCTCTCGGTGTTACTTATAATTTAATGTCCTTCAATCAGGACATGTCTCGTCATACGAATGGTTTAGCCCTCCCACATGATGAGGGTTTCGGTGAGGTTGTTCGTGCTTTGAATGTTGTTGCTCAAGCGATGCAACAACAAGTGAATCTTAATCAGAATGCACCTCCTCCCCCTCCACCACCTAATCAACGAGCTTTGTTAGTTAGAAGGTTTAGTGAACAAAAGCCCGATTCCTTTAAAGGTAGTCCTGATCCACTGGTCGCTGAAGATTGGATAGATAAGATTGAGAAAATATTCA
>NW_020639833.1:0-206 GCF_003573695.1 Papaver somniferum
CATTGTCCTCAATGTTTCAAAATATAAACATGATTATAACACATACCATGAGAACGATGCTAAGTGTAGAAAAAGGAAAGAGATTACCGGATATTGGCGAAAGCAAGTTTTGAACTCTATTATTCAAGGCAAAACCCAACAATAACTCAACTGAATTCACATTGGGTTAGCACAATATATACAAGAAACATATGATTCCACTCAAC
>NW_020639833.1:217-481 GCF_003573695.1 Papaver somniferum
ATTCACATTGGGTTAGCACAATATATACAAGAAACATATGATTCCACTAAACATTACCTACCAGATTATATACAAACAATTCACTATATACATACAGTCTAAAGAGTTGAGGATCAACCCAAAAGACAAAGTGTTGAAACATAGATAGTTTCAAAACACTAAAATTGGACTTAAATGGGAGTGAGAGTGAAAAACCGAATGAATCACCCCTAAAATTTTTCAACAGATTTATTTTTAAGCACAAAATCTAGCAATTTTGGGGAT
>NW_020639833.1:681-892 GCF_003573695.1 Papaver somniferum
AATTTTGTGACAAACCAAATCTAGGTTGGGTGGAAAAATCTCAATCTGTGATTTAGGAAAGAAAGCAGGCACTTCTAATTTATTTTCATGATCAATAGTACTAGTACATACTTTCCCTAAATCAGAAATAGGTAAATCATGCATATATTCATCGAACAAAACATCAAGACCTAGCTCGGTATCATGATTGTCCGTAGTATTCAAATCAACA
>NW_020639834.1:0-387 GCF_003573695.1 Papaver somniferum
ATAGATAGGTAGAGAGGTAGGGAAATGATGGGAAAGGAGATGGGTTGTAGTTGGTTTGGTTGTGGAGTGGTTGAGAAAGGTGGTGGAGGTGATGATGGTGCTGCAGGCGATGGCGAGTGGTTCTGCAGACGGGGGTGAGGGAGGTGAAGTCGATGGAGGAGAAAGAGGGGAGTGTTTGGTTGATGGGTATAGGTATTAGGTGCTTGGGTGTGTGGCGAGGATAGCAAGCTTGATGATTTGCAAAGCTCAGTCGTTGGATGTGGAATTGATAGATCAATCTGACGGCGAGATGGAAGGGAGCTTGTAGCGACCGTTGGATGTATAATACATCAAAATTAACGGCGCAGATTAGAGTTAAGTGCTGTAGTGTGAGCAGGATCTTCAGAT
>NW_020639834.1:398-848 GCF_003573695.1 Papaver somniferum
AACTGACGGCTCAAGATGGAGTTAGGTGCTATAGTGTTTTTCAGGATCTTCAGATTTTGATGCACTATGATGAAGCGACCGTACGATGCTGAGATGATCCAATCCGACGGCTGAATATGAAGACGGGTATGGATATTGGAAATGAGTTTGGGTGAGGGTTTTGGGCCTTGGGTATGCCAAGCCCATATCTTCTTTAAGAACAATTCTTCCTCTTCAAGCCCAGTTCTAGCCTTCTGGTCTTGCACACAACATTCCTCGCGGCTTCCTTGTGTGATTCCTCTTGGCTTCCACCACTTTTCTGCTCTTTTTGCTCCGTAATTCATCCAAACTTTATTTACAACCTAAAAATGCAAAATTAATTAATAAAAATATTTATTCTTGAAAACAATGAAAATACAGAATATGGGATAAAATGTAGAATTAATGCACAAAAGATGAGTTAAATGCCAA
>NW_020639834.1:1038-1362 GCF_003573695.1 Papaver somniferum
AAATGTGACATGTGCAAGACAGTTTAAGCTCACAGCAAAATGGAGATGTCAATCTAGCTATCAAAGGCACAATCCTAGCACTGATAACAACTAAAGACACGTGATAAGAGTGTAAAGTGTATCTACACATGTTTCTAGAATGACCTGAAGTTATGACTACTAATCACCAAGAGATAGTTTTTAGGCTAAGAACCGAATTCTAAGCCAAGCTAGCTGTCCGGCTTTACGAGAATTGTGAATGTTCACCCAATGAGTTGGTGATATTTCAATTTACCGGCGTTATACATCGATGGATGCACCCTCCTTGCTTATTACAAGACTATT
>NW_020639834.1:1373-1714 GCF_003573695.1 Papaver somniferum
TGAATGTTCACCCAATGAGTTGGTGATATTTCAGTTTACCCGCGTTATACATCGATGGCTGCACCCTCCTTGCTTATTACAAGACTATTTACAACAAAAAGATGACTCTTTACATGACTCTTATTTACATTGATTACTCTCTTTTATTTTTGGAACAAGAGAGAACTATTGTCTTTAACATGACAAAACATGGAATAAATAAATATTTGATTTTTTTTATTTTTTTCTGATATTTTTTTGATTTTTCTGAATTTTTCTGATTTTTCTGATTTTTTTTTTTTTGTTGAAGAAATAACTTTGATCTTTACAACATAGTGACACTTTTGATACATGAACAAAAA
>NW_020639834.1:1914-2038 GCF_003573695.1 Papaver somniferum
CGTCGACCCATTCTTCTTCTGACTCTCCTGCTCCTCTCCATGCCTTCCAATTGCTTTTCTAACTCGACCTAATTCATCAATTTCTCTCCTAGGGTTTCAGAGAAAGAAAAGAAGAGAGATTGAT
>NW_020639835.1:0-358 GCF_003573695.1 Papaver somniferum
TTGCCAAAAGTAGATTTTATAAAGCATTAGATGTAAATCACAAGCATGACGCATCAAAAGTTCCTAAAACCCAGCATGCGACATCAAACAAAATCACAACTAATCAAGAAAAATCATAAATCGATTAAAACAAGTGCAAAAGTCATAAAGAATCAATTATAGTTACCAAGTGATTGTGAAATAGGGCTTCTTCCATCATCCCAGTGTTGGGGTTTAGCTCCTCATGTCAAAAACACACCCAAAAGGTAGAAATATGGCTCAAAAGGTGTTTTTATTGAAAAATAATATAGTGCATCGAGTTTGTAACAGAGATAGTTGTTACAAATCCCACTGTTACAATTGAGTTGCTGTTACAAAG
>NW_020639835.1:369-1000 GCF_003573695.1 Papaver somniferum
TAACAGAGATAGTTGTTACAAATCCCACTGTTACAATTGGGTTGCTGTTACAAAGGAAAGATGACTGTCTTTATAAAGTGTGATATATTGTTGGTGTTCTTCTTCCATGCAGCACCTTGATACTCCTCTGCAACTCCGGCTCTGTAACCTCCGTTTCTTACCCCAAACTCTCGACTCCTTATATGAATCTCACAACACCTATATATACCCAACAAGGTCGAGTAAATCCAAAAATAGTCTTGTTTTCTTTCGCCAAAAGTCTCGGAAATAATCTTCTCCTCCCTGTTGCTTTACGCGTCTTCCTGTTTCCTTTTTTACGCGTAGTATGAGGTGGAAACTCTCCTTAGGATAACATCAAATCTTCGTAGTATATTCTCCTCAGTTTCTTTACACGCAACTTCCACACACCAAACAGAATCCGATATTATAACATTCCCTGTTTCACCAAAAGTCCGTGTAAGCTTCCTTATTTTTCTCGATTCGAAAGTCCTACTGCTCCTGTCTTGTCGCAACAGTCCTACCACAGTCCATTCCCGTGAAGTTTTCGACGAAAACCTTTCCCAAATCCTTCCCAGAGAACTTCGCAACTCAAACTCATGTTCCATGTTCTCTTCAAATCAATAATCAAGCC
>NW_020639836.1:0-285 GCF_003573695.1 Papaver somniferum
CATTTAGCTTCGGCTTTATGATTACATCTAAACAAGTTGATATGTTCTTTCTTTTGGTCATGAAATGTCTCGTTTGGAAATTTCATTAGGATCCCACTAGTTTTCGTACCTTTGCCAATTTTATTGACAAAAAGGGGGAGAATTAATATGTAATTCACACTACAAATACATATGGTTTTCGGATCATTATGTAAGGGGGAGTGGTTTCCATGTGAGATGGAGTATTGACTAAGGGGGAGTGATACATATCACCATAGTATTGTTGTTGAAGTTGTGATACAATTG
>NW_020639836.1:296-639 GCF_003573695.1 Papaver somniferum
TGTCGAAGTTGTGATACAATTGAACTTTGATGATGCATAATGATACTATGACACTGTATAACAATGATTGAGAATACTTATTTTCTCATTGTTATAGCTACGGATTTTCAACAAAGATGATGCTGAACTTACATTGGAGTACTTGGAAGTGACGAAGATTTCAAGTAATGTTGAAGATTAGGCATGTGGAATATGAGCTACAAAAGTTTATTTATTTATTTTTGTATTCCATATGTATTGATAGTTTTGTCACTAAAATTGACAAAGGGGGAGATTGTTAGAGCACTACTCGGTCGAACTCGCATGCGTTGCTATCTCAAGCATGTTTGTCAATATTAGTGAT
>NW_020639836.1:650-1000 GCF_003573695.1 Papaver somniferum
AGAGCACTACTCGGTCGAACTCGCATGCGTTGCTATCTCAAGCATGTTTGTCAATGTTAGTAATCAAAATTATAAGTCTTGATTTCTAGTCTACAATAGCTAAGTCTTGGACTAGGATAGAAAGTATAGTTGAGCTCAAGAACTCCATGGCGATCATCATACAAGACGAAGAACTATTCAAGGAACTGAGGGAACTTCATCGACTAAAAGGTATGTGGAGACTTGAACTTATCTATCACTCAAAAGTCTATCTACTCTATCTCCTATCTTGAGACAAAAGTCGTTTTTTTATATAGACTTTGATTATACACATTTGCTATTTCGAGCCGAGTTTATATCTCTTATCTATT
>NW_020639837.1:0-428 GCF_003573695.1 Papaver somniferum
GTGCGGTTGGATTGGCATGGTGGGGCCAAGGGTTTGACATGTCATTGGCGCATGGTGCGGCTAGCATGGTTGGCATGCCTTGGTGCGGTAGACGTCGCTGACATGCTTTTCCATTGGCACAGTGGTGCGGCTGGCATGCCTTGGCGCAGAGATGTGGCTGGCATGGTTTTCCATTGGCACAGTGGTGCGGCTGGCATGGTTGGCATGCCTTGGCGCGAAGATGTGGCTGGCATAGTTTTCCATTGGCACAGTGGTGCGGCTGGCATGGTTGGCATGCCTTGGCAAGGAGATGTGGCTGGCATGGTTTGCCATAATCTGTACAAGTCCTACCTAAACCAAGAAATGGTCATTCCAGACTTGCTTCGGTCACAAAGCGGAGGAGAAGGGTTGGTTTTGGGGAGGGAAGCGAAGAGAGTGTTGAAACCAGA
>NW_020639837.1:439-1000 GCF_003573695.1 Papaver somniferum
GGCATGGCTTGGCGCGGAGATGTGGCTGGCATGGTTTTTCATTGGCACAGTGGTGGAGATGGCATGGTTGGCATGCCTTGGCGCGGAGATGTGGATGGCATGGTTTGTCATTGGCACAGTGGTGCGGCTGGCATAGTTTTCCATTGGCACAGTGGTGAGGCTGGCATGGTTTGCATGCCTTGGCGCGGAGATGTGGCTGGCATGGTTTTCTATTGGCACAGTGGTGCGGTTGGCATGCCTTGGCGCGGTAGCATGAGAATTAGGGTTTGCTTTGTACGAAGATGATGTCGGTCAATACTAAGGGTTTTGCCGTGGAATATGACACATGTGTATAAAAAAAAGGTACCCTGGTAATTCTTACGTAGGTATGTTGAATGATTCAATAAATGCGCTAGTGGTTGTAGTGACGTTATGTCAGATACAAAGTTTTACGATTTTAACCCTAAGCTAAAAACCACCATCAACATTAAGTCCCCTGCTTAGCTCGGAACAAGAACATTGTTGCGAGGTAAGCATAAGATGGTGATAGGCCAGGACAAAATCGAAATGGCAAGTCATGAA
>NW_020639838.1:0-294 GCF_003573695.1 Papaver somniferum
ATCTTGAATCAAATAGAAAGACAAAGCCAACACAAAAAGAAAGAGATCATAAAAATGTTGAACTTTATGTATGTTAACTCAAAAAAGTCTACACACTTCGTTATACATCTGAAATTGATTTCTGAGACTAAATTGTAAACAAGATAAACTCATCTTTAATAGAAAAAGTTTGAAAAATGTATTGTAGTCACAATTAATATGTTCTAAGCCATTACGTCTAGTAAAAATTGCATTTCTATGTACGTTGATTCAAGAAAATATGAAGGAAGTCAAATTTCACAATAGAAGAAGGAT
>NW_020639838.1:446-1000 GCF_003573695.1 Papaver somniferum
AAAGAGTTCATAAAAATGTTGAATTTTATATACGCTAACTCAAAAAAGTCTACACTCTTTGTTATAAGTCGGAAGTTGATTTCTGAGAATAAATCGTAAACTAGATAAACTCATCTTTAACAGAAAAAGTTTGAAAAATGTATTGTTATCCCAATTAATATAATCTAAGGCAGTACGTCTCGTAAAAATTGCATTTCTATGTACGTTGATTCAAGAATATATAAACAAAGTCAAATTTCACAATAGAAGAAGGTTGATAGGCCAAGCAGAACTAATCCAAATCCTAACAAATTTCATCTATCTTGAATCAAATAGAAAGACAAAGCCAACACAAAAAGAAAGAGTTCATAAAAATGTTGAATTTTATATACGTTAACTCAAAAAAGTCTACACATTTCGTTATAAGTCGGAAATTGATTTCTGAGACTAAATTGTAAACTAGATAAACTCATCTTTAACAGAAAAAGTTTGAAAAATGTATTGTAATTACAATTAATATGTTCTAAGGCAATACGTCTAGTAAAAATTGCATTTCTATGTACGTTGATTCAAGA
>NW_020639839.1:0-400 GCF_003573695.1 Papaver somniferum
CCCCAACTGTAGAAAAAGATCTATACATGATTGGGCTCAAAAGCTAAGTAACTATGTTACAAAGCCCAAAATTTGGTTTTTAATGGGTTTGGATTTTTGGGAAAAATTTGGTTTTTATGGGTAACATTTGGTTTTTGTCGGGTTTGAAAAGAAATTTGGTTTTTAATGTTGGGAGCAAGATAAAATTTGGTTTTAAAATCTGGGAGCAAGTAAAATTTGGTTTTTAAAGGGTTTGGATTTTTGGGAAAAATTTGGTTTTGGTGGGAGACATTTGAAAATTTGGTTTAAAATGGGAGTAAAAATAAAAATTTGGTTTAAGATGGGAGCAAGTAAAAATTTGGTTTTAAAATTGGGAGCAAAGTAGAAATATTTTTTTTTTTTTTTTTTTTTTTTTTTTTTT
>NW_020639839.1:600-1000 GCF_003573695.1 Papaver somniferum
GGAAGGCTGCGGTCCACGAAACACTAAGTTTTAATTTTGAAAATCTAATTTGGCCCAGTTGGTTAAGGCCCGACGTTTGTTTTAAAACTTTGGTTTCGAGGTCCACTCTTGAGTGGAAGCAAGTCCACAATCAGTTCTAAGCTCAGCTGGGTTTAAACCCAGAATACAAAATACAAGTCCAATGGAAGAATTTAAACAAGCCCACACAAAATAAATACAAGCCCACAAATTAAACAAACAAGCCCAAAAATAATTAATTACAAACCCAAAATAGAAAAATAAAAAGCCCAAAAAATTGGGTTAATTATTACAAGCCCACAATTAAAGAAATTTGGAAGCCCACAGGTTGGGTTCTCTCAATTGAATGGGTTTAGGCTTACCTTTTTAGCACAGCCCAGCT
>NW_020639840.1:0-273 GCF_003573695.1 Papaver somniferum
CATGTTTGCCCGTCCCTAGCACAGTTCACTTTGAGTTAGACCTTGTACATGATGAACCCCCAAAACTGCGAGATTTTGTTTCCAAAATTTTATCCGTTGAAAAATCCAGGTTTGGGGGTAGGTCATTTTGTTTCAAAGTTTCACTTGCGTTTCTTTCTTGTTATATTTGTGTGAAGCTGTTGAAACCTCTACACTTTGTCTTTTGGGTTGATCCTCAACTCTTTAGATTGTTAGTGTATGGTGAATTTTTTGTATATAATCCAGTAGATAAAA
>NW_020639840.1:301-842 GCF_003573695.1 Papaver somniferum
TTGCTTTCGCCGAAATCGGGTATTCTCTTTCCTTTTTCTCTACTCAACATGATCCTCTTCATATGTTGTATTATAATTTTGTTCATATTTTGAAACATTGAGGACAATGTTTAGTTTAGGTTTGGGGGTGAAAAGTAGATACTTTGATAATATGCTATAATTGAAAACGAACTCCTTCTTCTTTTGAAAAAATCGAAAAAATGAAAAAAAAAATTAAAAAATGAAAAACATAAAAATGGAGCTCATTTACCTTGAAATATTGACTCTTGTGCAAATATGTAATTATTAGGAGTCTTTAGTCTAGATATTTAGGCACCCTGATTCTAGCACAATTCACATAGTGATAAGAAATTTGCACGCCACCACCTCTACCTGTCTCACGTCATCCCTAAACTACCAACCCATCATCACCCCCTAACTATCTAGCCCCCTATTCCCTCAATCTCTCACGTTTCTTCCCTGAAACCCTAAGCGTGAGAGGTTGATGAAGTAGGTGACCTAGAGATGAAATTGAAGCATGGGAATTACGCAAGGGAAGCAG
>NW_020639841.1:0-520 GCF_003573695.1 Papaver somniferum
TCTAAAGTTAAAAAAATTAATAGATGTCACCTGGAACGGTAGAAACTGTTTAAAACATCTAATAATAAACAAAAACTTGTACATTTAAGAGGATGGTTCAAAAGAATACACAGAAGTATAGGTGAATACTTAGTTTCACAGTAGGATTGTTATCAAAAACTTATAGTCCTCTAAAATTAAAGAATTAATAGATGTCACATGGAACGCTAGAAACTGTTTATAGCATTTAATAATATACAAAAACTGCTACATTTAATAGGATGGTTCAAAGGAATACGCAGAAGTATAAGTGAATGCTTAGTTTCATAGTAGGCTTCTTATCAATAACTCATAGTCCTCTAAAATTAAAGAATTAATAGATGTCACCTGGAACTCTAGAAACTGTTTAAAACATCTAATAATATACAAAAACTGGTACATTTAAGAGGATGGTTCAAAAAAATACACATAAATATAGGTGCATGTTTAGTTTCATGGTAGGGTTGTTATCAATAACTCATAGTCCTCTAAAGTTAAAAAA
>NW_020639842.1:0-254 GCF_003573695.1 Papaver somniferum
TATAACGAAGTGTGTAGACTTTTTTGAGTTATCGTATATAAAATTCAACATTTTTATGAACTCTTTCTTTTTGTGTTGGCTTTGTCTTTAGATTTGATTCAAGATAGATGAAATTTGTTAGATTTTGGATTAGTTCTGCATGGTCTTTCAAATTTCTTCTATTGTGAAATTTGACTTCCTTCATATTTTCTTGAATCAACGTACATAGAAATGCAATTTTTACTAGACGTATTGCCTTAGAACATATTAATTGT
>NW_020639842.1:386-556 GCF_003573695.1 Papaver somniferum
TTTTTTGAGTTAACGTATATAAAATTCAACATTTTTATTAACTCTTTCTTTTTGTGTTGGCTTTGTCTTTCTATTTGATTCAAGATAAACGGAATTTGTTAGGATTTGGATTAGTTCTGCATTGTCTTTCATCCTTCTTCTATTGGTGAAATTTGACTTCTTCATATTTT
>NW_020639842.1:756-1000 GCF_003573695.1 Papaver somniferum
TTAAAGATGAGTTTATCTAGTTTACAATTTAGTCTCAGAAATCAATTTCCGACTTATAACGAAATGTGTAGACTTTTTTGTGTTAACGTATACAAAATTAAACATTTTTATTAACTCTTTCTTTTTGTGTTGGCTTTGTTTTTCTATTTGATTCAAGATAAACGGAATTTGTTAGGATTTGGATTAGTTCTGCATTGTCTTTCATCCTTCTTCTATTGGTGAAATTTGACTTCCTTCATATTTT
>NW_020639843.1:0-702 GCF_003573695.1 Papaver somniferum
GGATTTGGGCATCGATATTTCAAATTACAAAATGGTTGTTTATTCTATTTTTTATAATCATTTTAATTATGGATTATAACAATTTTAAATTTTTCTGTAAATGTTTTATTCATCTGATATTATTTGTTAGATTTTGAATTACTCATGGACATATGATAGTGGTATCGCAGGATTATGGACTTCAGTAATGCCAGAATTGGTGGGGTGTCACATTATTTTAGTAGATTAAATATTCACTCAACATAATGTTATTAATATGCATGCGAATTTAAGATTTGGAAAGAACAAATAGTGAAGAAAACCTGAGACATGTTCGGGATATAAATTTTGGAAAATAGACAATTTGAACTCACTGGATTCATAAGAATCCTGTTAAGCACAAGGATTTTTGGGATTTATATACTCCGCAAGACTGTTCTTGGAGTTGGAGAATAATTCTTGACTGTAGAGATGCTGCAAAGGAGTTTATGGATATTGAAAAGGAGGGGGTCTAACAACCACACCCAATATTTCGGTTAGGAATATGTATGGACTAACTCCAATATACTTTTAAGAGAATCAACTAGACAGTCAGACTCAATCTTAATAAAAGTATATCAAAGAGTTATATCTCACTTTCTCGATTCAATACTTACTCAAGCAAATAGAAATCTGCGAGTCTAATTGAATACAAGAGAAATCACTTGAACGGTACCAAAGACC
>NW_020639843.1:713-1000 GCF_003573695.1 Papaver somniferum
TTACTCAAGCAAATAGAAGTCTGCGAAGATAAATCACTGGAACGGTACCAAAGACCAATGTTCAAGGATCAATCAATTTCAATGAACAACCAAAGGTAGGATTTCCCAATTGATCGATTTAACGCACAACCTGTGATATTTCAATTATATAACAAAATATAATGCGGAAAAGAAATAACACAGATACCATAAGTTTTGTTAACGAGGAAACCGCAAATGCAGAAAAACCCCGGGACCTAGTCCAGATTGAACACACATTGTATTAAGCCGCTACAGACACTAGCCTA
>NW_020639844.1:0-393 GCF_003573695.1 Papaver somniferum
TTCTCGCTCCTGAGCTCTCCTATCGACCCCAAACTCTCGACACCCTTTCTACTCAACCCCAGCAACCTATTTATAGCCAACAGACCCATCGAATCTCGCTCATTCACTCCATATAATTCTCTTTAACTCGGCAGTAAAGAAAATATTTCTAGGAATATTTTCTTTCCTGTTTAATCTTCTCACGCGTTTTCAAGCCTACAAATTACCATATTTAACTCCTTCACGCTCCAACAGGCTGTGAGGGTCTTCCATGCACGCAGAAAACACGTTGAATCTTCTCCAAATCACGTGAAACCCGTGATATACACGAACTGCCATGTTTTCAACCCGTGAATTGCAATAGGCATACTAAAAAACCGACGGTAATACCCTTTCACGGTGTAATTGCAGGAC
>NW_020639844.1:404-648 GCF_003573695.1 Papaver somniferum
CGTAACGAGTTAAACCCGCGGGTTCACGGGTTAGCCCGCCCATGACTCAATTCAGAAATCTCATTACTGAATGGTGTAATTGCAGGACAAGATGGTGAGGAAGTGTTGTTTGGGTTCTTTGACAGGCAGGGTAAGCTTGTAGATGCACTACTTTCGGCCACTAAGCGGATGGACGCTGAGGGTAAGGTTACGGGGGTTCTCTGCTTTTTACACGTGACCTAGCCCGATCTTCAACATGCTTTAC
>NW_020639844.1:659-1000 GCF_003573695.1 Papaver somniferum
CAAGATGGTGAGAAAGTGTTGTTTGGGTTCTTTGACAGGCAGGGTAAGCTTGTAGATGCACTACTTTCGGCCACTAAGCGGATGGACGCTGAGGGTAAGGTTACGGGGGTTCTCTGCTTTTTACACGTGACCCAGCCCGATCTTCAACATGCTTTACAGCTGCAGGGCATGTCGGAATACGCTTCTGCAAATAGCCTCCAGGAATTGACGTATATTCGCCAAGAAATCAAAAACTCACTTAATGGGATAATGTTTACCCGAAGTTTGATGGAGGCTTCTGAATTGTCAAAAGAGCATCAACAACTTATTAAGAGTAGCACTCTTTGTCAGGAACAATTAGG
>NW_020639845.1:0-276 GCF_003573695.1 Papaver somniferum
ATAAGGTTCAATCATCTTCGTACTATTATGATGATGAGGATAGTAGTGATGAAGAATCTGAAATATGTAGGCATAGTGATCAGGAATCTAGTAATCCAATTGAGCTTTATAGTGATTATATTATTTCTACTTCAAATCCAAATAAATTTTATGATTATTCACCTATTAAAGAGGACGAAGATTTGATTAGGAATACCACCGTTTTAGACGATGTAGTATTTCCTTTTGATTACGAAGCCGATAGTGGTTTAGAGGAACGGGTTTATTCTGAAAATG
>NW_020639845.1:388-559 GCF_003573695.1 Papaver somniferum
GACCAGTTAGACCAATCGGAATAAGTATTAACACTTGAATAGCAATATGCGTGTGTTCTCCCTGTTTCCGTCGCCTAAGCAAGCGTGGAATGCAGGACCCGTGGGAACTATCGTGTAATCTGCTGACAAGAAGCATGTGCTTGGATCAAAAATATATATTCATGCCGTTAA
>NW_020639845.1:570-719 GCF_003573695.1 Papaver somniferum
AAAACTCTAAGTTTGGGGGTGATTATCACTTTCCTAGTGCTTTACCTTTAACTCTCAGAAAGTCCCCTCACATAGGACTTAATATCCATGCCTCAACCATCTTACAAGATTATCTTCATACTAGGTTTCTCGAACCTAATGATGTCCTG
>NW_020639846.1:0-404 GCF_003573695.1 Papaver somniferum
GAAAATGCAGCAGTCTGTAGGAAGCTCTGGTGGGATGCTCATTCTCTGGGACAAAAATATAGTAGATATCAGTGATTCAATAGTGGCAGAGTACACACTATCTGTTCTTTGCATGAACAAACTGGACAAATTTCAGTGGGTACTTACTAGTGTTTATGGACCTAATAATTCAGTTGATAGAAACGACTTTTGGATTGAGCTAGACACGGTTTGTAGATACTGGCCGGATCTTCCTTGGTGTATTGGTGGTGATTTTAACACAATAGCCAAGTGTTCTGAGAAAAAGAACTGTAATAAGATCACAAAAAGTATGAGGAAGTTTAATGAGTTCATTGTTGAACATGATCTTATTGATTTACCTCTCAAGGGCGCGAGATACACTTGGTCAAATGGACAAGCAAATC
>NW_020639846.1:415-608 GCF_003573695.1 Papaver somniferum
AAGATCACAAGAAGTATGAGGAAGTTTAATGAGTTCATTGTTGAACATGATCTTATTGATTTACCTCTCAAGGGCGCGAGATACACTTGGTCAAATGGACAAGCAAATCCGATTATGTGCAGATTGGATAGATTCCTTATTTCCTCATCCTTTGAGCAACACTACCCTCTTGTTACCCAATTAGCCAAAGCCA
>NW_020639846.1:619-1000 GCF_003573695.1 Papaver somniferum
TTCCGACCCTTCTTGGGGACCTAGTCCTTTTAGGTTTGAGATTATGTGGTTCATGGAGAATGGATTCTTACAATTACTCGAAGATTGGTGGCTTTCTTTTTGTTTTGCAGGTACTCCTAGCACTGTGCTCTGGTTGAAGTTACAAGCACTTAAAGAGAAGCTTAAAGTCTGGAACAAAGAGGTTTTTGGACGTACTGATACTCAACTGAAGAATATTCTCTCTGAAATTCAAACTCTGGATGGACTGAGTGAAGATAATATCTTATCTGAGGAAGAGCGGAATGTGCATCTTCAATACAAAGCGGATTTTGAAAAGATTACCAAAATGGAGGAGACTGCGTGGAGAATTAAATCAAAGATGAAATGGTTACAGGAAGGTGA
>NW_020639848.1:0-585 GCF_003573695.1 Papaver somniferum
GGTAGAAATCTCAAGCCAATTATTACAATTGTACTCGTACGATAGAAACAACAAGATCAGATCACACAACTACAAGAAAAGTAGTATCGGTCTGGTTTCATAATCCCAATGAAGTTTTTAAGTCGTTAACCTGGTTTAGACGAAGAAACCAAAGGTTAAAGGAGAATCGACTCTATCTTAGTACAACTAGTACCACACAGAATGTTTGGGTATTAGGTTTCCCAGTTGCTAGAGTTCTCCCTTATATAGTCTTTCAAATCAGGGTTTGCAATCAATGTTAGCTTAGTAAAAAAGCATTCAATATGCACCATTAGATGAAAACCTGATTATATTCAAGCTAATATTTATCAAACGTTAGATCGAAAACATAGCTTGTTATATACAAATGAAATGCACGTTCCTGGGCTTGTGTAACCGTACCCAAACTTGTGCATTAGTTGGTTCAACAATAGTTAACCAAATGGTTAGCCATATGATCACTTTCATATCAACCATGTTCTTCTTCACCATAACTAGTTCAAATGACTCAAATGAACTAGTTAGAGAGTTGTTCAATTGCAAGGAAATCTTATGTACTACACAAGA
>NW_020639848.1:596-1000 GCF_003573695.1 Papaver somniferum
ACCATAACTAGTTCAAATGACTCAAATGAACTAGTTAGAGAGTTGTTCAATTGCAAGGAAATCTTCTGTACTACACAAGACACAATTGAATCAAATACGATTTGATTCACATGAATCGGTTCATGAACTCTATAGCCACGGTTTGCAATTGCATTCCTTAGTTTATAAAGATAAGTTCACTAAACATCATTTTTAGACATAACCTACTCAAGTTCGCGGACTTAAGTTCCCTGATGGAGTTCACAAATTCCAGCAGAAATTCTCGGGTTTGAGAACTTTGCCAGTTCACGGACTGGGTTCGCGGACTTAGCTCACGCACTACTCCGGTTCACTTGATCAACAAAGTTCGCAAACTTCGGTTAAAGCAATAAGGAATTATATATATATGTGTTTCCACAACAATG
>NW_020639849.1:0-519 GCF_003573695.1 Papaver somniferum
TGTGTTCTCGGTATAACTATTCACAAAGTCCTGACTTATGTATTGGTATAACTTTTATTAGTAAAACCGATCTTAAGTAATCACATGTGGTATGATCGAATTATATCAGACCTTGGGGAAAGGGAACCGATCCTAGTAAGGGAAAGGGAACCGATCCTTGTAAGGGAAAGGGAACCGATCCTAGTAAGAGATGCAGTACATCAAAGGAAACCGATCCTTTTATGGAGTGCAACAAGGTTTATATCAGAAAGGGGATCCGATCCTATGGACATGTGCAACACATATAAGTTAGATACCATATATATGTGGGGAACTGATCCTAGTACCTAGTCAACCGAATCTTTAGGAAGCTAGTGTGACTATGCGTAGTACTCACATGGAGGTAGAACCGAAACTTGTTTTGGTAGAACCGTTAAACCCATGATTGTGATTGAATGTTGGTTTGATCAATCACATAGTTCTTGAAAGTCAGATGAACCAATTCTAAACTTGTTTGGAAGTGTGGAAAATCGGTTTCAA
>NW_020639849.1:530-1000 GCF_003573695.1 Papaver somniferum
TAGTTCTTGAAAGTCAGATGAACCAATTCTGAACTTGTTTCGAACTGTGGCAAATCATTTTCAAGGTTGTAAGTGTGAAAGAGAACTTACAAAGTAAAGATGTCGACAAACTTTGAACACGTGCTGTGAATGTTTATTTATATAATTGTTCAAAGATATTCCTTAACGGATAAGGGAAGAGAATCACAGGATGGAAACATAAGTAAGTTAAGAATCTTTTAATTAAGGTTCTTTATTTCATTTTGTAGGAAAATTACAGAATTAGTAATGTGCATTTACTAATTAGATTTTTCGAGAGATTTCGATCCTTATTTTTGGACAGAGCATTTCCAGAAATTATGGAAACCGAATTTGTTCTTTAATGAATATCTTGAGAATATTTTCGGTTTTGGAAATTCCTTGGTATCCAAAATTCCTTGTCTATAAATACACAAAGTTTGCCTTTTTAGCAAACTAATCCTTCGTAACAA
>NW_020639850.1:0-280 GCF_003573695.1 Papaver somniferum
GGCTAAAATAGGTGTTTTTATTGATGATTATATGATGAAATAGGAATTAGCAACGCTGTAGAAGTGTTACAGCGTCACTGTTACAAATGGTGTAAGTGCTGAGAAGAAACGATAGAACTAAAGTGCTGTAAAAGAAAACGACTGCCGTAAAGAACGATACAAGTCGTGTGCTGTAAACAGCGACACAGCGTTTCTGGTTTTAAGACTGATGAAGAACGACTGCCTTAGCAGGTCTGTTCTTTGTCTTCTTCTTCCTCCTCGAACAGCAGCAGCAGCAGCA
>NW_020639850.1:446-724 GCF_003573695.1 Papaver somniferum
CCTTTCTTTGATGTAAACCAACACTTATATAGCCCAACAGATCCATAAATCTCGACTAAATCCGAGAGTATTTCTCTTTTTTTCTTCTCGAGCAGTTGAGAGAATAATCTCTTTTCTGTTGCTTTGTACGCGTCCTATGGCCAGTTATTACGCTCCAAAATTCTCTTAAGACTTGAACAAGACTAGGTACATCTTTATCCAGCGTAAAACTCTCCCAAAATTCTTCACAAAATCTTTGAAAATAAACCGAAAGAGTACGTATCCTGTTGAACTTTGAT
>NW_020639850.1:735-917 GCF_003573695.1 Papaver somniferum
TAGTACGTGTCCTGTTTGAACTTTGATTACTTCTCCCGGCCATTCCAGCCCAATTCGATCAGCCCAATCACTTGCATAGGGTCTGTTTAGGTCTAACTGGATTATCCCAACTGATTTCCGGTGTTTAATCGCATTAAAACTCCTCCAATAATCGAACCAAAATCTGCCAGACGCTGCCAAGT
>NW_020639851.1:0-498 GCF_003573695.1 Papaver somniferum
TCTTTGTCACTGTATTACTCTTTTACTCACTGTCCTGTTTAGCTACATTGCTGTTTTGCACCACTGTTACTGTTAGAGAATTAGCTTAGGAGAATCTCAACACACACCCAAGTCTCTGTGGATCGACCCGTACTTGCACATTTGCCACTTTCGACACCGTGCACTTGCGGTATTAGTTTGTAGGTCTTTTTAGAAACCTACCAAGTTTTTGGCGCCGTTGCCGGGGACTTGGTTGTGTTGTGTTGAATTTTTCTTGGCTGTTTTTGCATGTTAGTGCATTTGCATCTTTCCCTGCATTGCATACTCATTTGCATATTGTTCACTTACATTCCTGCATCATAGCTTGCATCTTTACTCACTTTCTGCTTTGAGCCAGCAGGTACCTGCCTATCCTGCTGCTTTTGCTGTGGAGCTGCTGCTGCTGCTGCTCCTGTGCTTGCTGTACTCCTGCTCTCCTGCTGAGCTGCTGTGCTTGTGCTGCTGTGGTGCTCCTGCTTG
>NW_020639851.1:509-711 GCF_003573695.1 Papaver somniferum
AGGCTGAGAACAAACCTCTGGTGCTGTTGCTGCTGCCAGCCTCTGCTGCTGCCAAGACTACTGCTGTAGCTGTTGTGGTGCTCCTGCTTGTGCTGCCTCTGCTGTTGCTGGTGAACTGGTGGAACTGAGGCTATTAGTTTCCCTGTTGCTGCCTGCTGCTGCCTTCTGCACCTGTTGCTGTGTGACCTGACCCAAAGCCTGC
>NW_020639851.1:722-1000 GCF_003573695.1 Papaver somniferum
TCTTGACAGCTTCTGTTGAGCTTTCCAGGTGCTCCTGTTGTTGTGCTGTTGTGACTCTGTTTTGCTTGGCTGAGCCACTTGCTGTTGCTGCTGATTGAGTTGCAGCTGGGCCTGCCACTTGCTGCTACTTTCTTCCTCTTTCCTGTTGCTGCTGTGCCTCAGCTGTTGCTGCTGTGCAAAGGCAAGCTGCTGCTACCTCCTGCTGGTCCTGCTGTTGCTGTGATCCAAAGCCCAACTGGGCTTTTGCAACCAAACTGAGCAGCTGGGCTGTGCTTAAG
>NW_020639852.1:0-507 GCF_003573695.1 Papaver somniferum
AACGGTAGAAACTGTTTAAAACATCTAATAATATACAAAAACTGGTACATTTAAGAGGATGGTTCAAAAGAATACATATAAGTATAGGTGAATGCTTAGTTTCATAGTAGGCTTGTTATCAATAACACATAGTCCTCTAAAATTAATGAATTAATAGATGTCACCTGGAACGCAAGAAACTGTTTTAAACATTTAATAATATAGAAAAACTGTTACAATTAAGATGATGGTTCAAAAGAATAAACAGAAGTATAGGTGAATGCTTATTTTCATAGTAGGCTTGTTATCAATAGCTCATAGTCCTCTAAAATTAAAGAATTAATAGATGTCACCTGGAGCTAAAAACTGCTTAAAACATCTAATAATATACAAAACCTGGTACATTTAAGAGGAAGGTCCAAAAGACTACAAAGAATTATAGGTGAATGCTTAGTTTCATAGTAGGCTTGTTATCAATAATTCATAATCCATTAAAATTAAAGAATTAATAGATGTCACCTGCAACGG
>NW_020639853.1:0-262 GCF_003573695.1 Papaver somniferum
TTATTAGACCTAGGTGCAAGTGTTAACCTTCTGCCATATTCTGTTTATGAGCAGTTAGGTCTTGGGGAGTTGAAGCCAACATCTATCACTCTACAACTGGCAGACCGATCTGTCAAGATTCCTCGTGGAGTGGTCAAAGAGGTTTTGATCAAGGTTGACAAATTCTATTTTCCCGTAGACTTCATTGTCTTAGACACTCAACCTGTACAAAACCCAGACTGTCACATTCCTGTCATCTTAGGACGTCCTTTCTTGGCTACGT
>NW_020639853.1:462-649 GCF_003573695.1 Papaver somniferum
CATCGACATCTCCTCCTCCATACCCTGTGCAGAACCACCACCACCTTCTCCACCTGCTCTGACCTCGCCACCACCACTCCCTACGCCACCAAACCAACCCTAAACCTAAACCCATCATTACTATCACGTCCAATCTCTTTATCAACCACTAATTTCTCCAATTTCTCATCTTTCTTCTCACTGAAAC
>NW_020639853.1:660-1000 GCF_003573695.1 Papaver somniferum
TCACTGAAACCCTAGGTGAGAAATTGGGGATATAAGTGATGTTAAAGCAACAATTGGAGCATGAGATGAACGAGGAGAAGTAATTGGAGAGTGGGTCGACGAGATGGAGTGAGTATCTCAACACATTAGGTAAATCAATTTTACCTAATTTTCTTTTTTTGGGGAAAAGGGGTTGGAACCCTAATTCTGATACGCGGAGTATAAATTTGTAATGTTTTGTGTGAGGGGGGGGTATCAAGAGGTATCTCTGGACTAGCCAGAAAAAAATTTTGTTCTGTTTTCATTGCAATTCCAATTTCAGTTCTTCTTATGCAGTTAACAGTGAATGTGTGCATGTTGT
>NW_020639854.1:0-436 GCF_003573695.1 Papaver somniferum
TTTTACTATCCTAATCTTCATACCCCGGTTCACCCATCATCTATCTCAGCTGAGGTCTGAGTTGTATTAACTCACATGCATTGAACTTGTTTAACACCATTCAAGATTCTTCCCACCAGTTCCGTTGGTTACATCAATGACTCGAGTAAAACCTGCACCAGTTCCTACCCTTTCTTCCTTAGAAATCTATTCAGTTTCATCACCATCTCCTAAGTCTGTATCTCATTAGACCACCACCATTTGTATCTATAGAGCTTAACACCATTGTATTTGTCATACATCATCTACTACATTTTCTTTACTTACACTCCAACTCTAGTCAGTATCAATTACTATGAATTTATATCAATGGCATCAGCACCAGTCTCATGAGTTGTAAACATTCTACTACAAACACAGTACGCTACCATCACCATCTCAGCAGAAACACCACCAA
>NW_020639854.1:447-1000 GCF_003573695.1 Papaver somniferum
CACCAGTCTCATGAGTTGTAAACATTCTACTACAAACTCAGTACACTACCATCACCATCTCAGCAGAAACACCACCAACTACAAAACCAATTCACCACATCAGAACATCCATCATGAAACATTCCTCTCAGTCAAAACCCAACATTCATCTTTATATACAACACCACCAGTTCACTTCCAAAACTATACCCACATCAACCTTGGTTCAAACTCCAACAACTACAACTCCAATAGCCCCATGTAATTATGAATCTGAACAAACCTGCATCTACATCTAATCCAGTTCACCACCAAACTCTAAGAATCAACATAGACTTAAATCACCACTCTAAACAGAACCATTACATACTCATCTCAGGTCTTTAGATTCATCAACAATTAGGAAAAACTCAGCAATAAGAAAAACAAATAACTCTATGAGTTCACTTGAGAAGAACAAATACCTCAATTTAACCTTGGTGAAGCAATTGAAATCAAACGCTTGTTCACCTTGATTCCATTCAGCAACATGTCATCAAATCATCTCTTATCTCATCTGATTCTCCACTACTTC
>NW_020639855.1:0-385 GCF_003573695.1 Papaver somniferum
TAGAGTGAAAATATATCCACTCGTAGACTTGGACTCCTCTGAGCCCGATATCCAGTTTGCATCACAAAATCCCTCAAGGACGGCAGGGTACCCTTCATAATTCAAACAAAAGGTCAAAGTGTATTTCAAATACCTCAACACTCTAAAAAGTGCATCCCAGTGTTCCTGCCCTAGATTACAAGTATACCTGCTTAACCTACTCACAACATAAGCAATGTCTGGCCCAGTACAGTTCATCAAATATATCAGACTTCCTATAACTTGTTGGTAGTCCCCGGCAACGGCGCCAAAAACTTGGCAGGCTTCTAAAAGGGTATAAAATTATGCGCAGAAAAACGGGCCTACAGTAATACCGCAAGTGCACGGTCGTCTGTTGTAGCTCGTG
>NW_020639855.1:585-952 GCF_003573695.1 Papaver somniferum
TATTTATTCTTGAAAACAATGAAAATACAGAATATGGGATAAAATGTAGAATTACTGCACAAAAGATGAGTTAAATGCCAACAAAAATATATATAAATATGCACTATTTAGCACT
This sequence comes from Papaver somniferum, assembly GCF_003573695.1. Lineage (NCBI taxonomy): Eukaryota > Viridiplantae > Streptophyta > Magnoliopsida > Ranunculales > Papaveraceae > Papaver > Papaver somniferum. The sequence goes on from NW_020639855.1 coordinate 701, forward strand.
CATCACTTGTGAGTATTCAAGTTGTGAAACTCCATTACCCTTATTATTTTTGAGTCTACAACAAGGATCATACGGAGTATGAGCAGGTTTACAATAAAAATGATTGAAATTTCTAAGCACAGATTCAACATAATGAGATTGACTAAGACTATAACCGTTAGAATTTATTATAATTTTCATCCCTAAGATTACATCTGAGGGGCCTAAGTCTTTCATGTCAAAGTTCTCATTTAGCATGCTCTTAGTGGAATT
>NW_020639856.1:0-602 GCF_003573695.1 Papaver somniferum
CCTAACAAAGCAACAAAAAAAAAAACTAAAATCGTCCGCTGCTCCCCGGCAGCGGCGCCAAAATTTGATGCGTGTCGTAGCCACAACAAATTAATTAATATTTTTCCACCTAATTAACAATTAATATAGTGTAGTCAAGTTCGTTCCCACGAGGAGAAAGAGGTTTTAGTTGTTTAGTTTTCACAAAAAGGGGGGATTGGTTTTAGATTTTAAAAACGAAAGAAAGCAAATGAAGTAATTAAAAGTTGAAGTTGAAATCAATAAGAGAGATTAGATCAAGGAATCCTTCTTCGTTGCAAAACAATGATTCAAGTTATGTTTTTTTCCACTTTTTATTAGTCACATATTATCACCACCGTAGGTAAAGAAGCTAGCTCAGTGCTAAACCCCTAAATCCCTAGTATCACCGGATACGGAAGTTCTCGACTACCAGATTCTATTCACCAAACCACCTAGTAGTAGCTCACTCAAGATGTAATTTAGTTAAACGCATTAATATTTATGAATTTATTAGGTTGATATTAGTAGTTAGACTCTTAGCTCAAGGTCTACTTGCTAACGTTGTTTCCACACACAATTGCTCCACGGAATCCCTCCGCAAG
>NW_020639856.1:613-1000 GCF_003573695.1 Papaver somniferum
GGCCTCCTAAACAATCTATCAATCAACCATGAATGTATAAACATTCCTATTAGTAAAAACAAACGATAATCATGTGAAAAACTTCAAAGTAGATTTAAAAACAAAACTCAAAACATGTTAAGAACTAGGAATTCATCCTCAATCAATAAGAAAATTAGCTATTCATGTTTTTGAAATTCACACAAATAATTAAATGGGGAATTTTTTTAAAGTTCACACAAATAATTAAAAGAAGAATTTTGAAAGCAAGAAAAAACACAAGTGGTTGTGTGTGTAGAGAGGTGTGTAGAAGTGTGTGTAGAACTTCTCTATTTATAAGCTTCAATATCCTTGCAATCCTCTTAGGAATAAAATCCCTTTCCTTTTGTAGCTCAAATTCCAAATCCT
>NW_020639857.1:0-261 GCF_003573695.1 Papaver somniferum
ATGATTACAAAAAGTGAAAGGCCGATTCAAGGATACACATCAAAAAATATTCCTTTAACAGGATATTGGCAAAAAATATTCTTGTTACATGATTACAAAAAGGGAAGGATAATGATGCCGCGGTCTCTACAAAATGTTGTGGTCTCTACCTAGATTGCCGCCCCATCGGCAGGATTGTTCCGAAGACTTGAAGGGACGCTCCCACCAGAAGAGGGTCCCGAGGATCCAGGCAAGGCAGAAGGAACTGGACGACGAGGATAG
>NW_020639857.1:461-757 GCF_003573695.1 Papaver somniferum
GGGGCGGGATGAGGGACAAATAGAAGATTCTTTTCCTTGAACCAATCCATTATGGCGTCCTCACCCTCAGACGTCGGCGACTGTGGAGGATTACCAGCAGGCGCATCAATGACCGATTTCCTCTTCTCTGACACGGCCCCTTCAGCACAAATATCGGCATGCTCCTCCGCGCCTACATGCGCAGCATGCTCCTCCGCGCCACCATCTTCAACAGTAGCGTCTCCATTACCATCACCACCAAGAACATCCCAATTATCATTGGGGGAAAGTAAAGAGAAGTCCTCGGGAAAATCGAG
>NW_020639858.1:0-587 GCF_003573695.1 Papaver somniferum
AAGTCAAGCAACGCTTTCTCAACACGGTACTTACCTATTGTACAAGCAATGGTAGGGGACCCTGGGTCTTTATACTTAGGAGTAGTGGTATTCTGAATAATAGAACTCACATGACTAGCTATGAAGGCTTTCTTCTGGACACTGAGCTTACGCTTTCGCGTACACAAGTCCTTAAGGAACTTGGCATAAGAGGGAATCTGCCTAATTGCATCTAATAATGGAAGGTTGATATTAACCTGCTTAAAAACCTCCAATATATCATTAAAGTTGGACTCCCTCTTAGTCGGAACTAGCAGCTGGGGGAACGGGGCTCTGGGAACAAAGTCGGGCTCATCAGGACCCTCATTGGTCTCTTTGGAGACTCTATCAGTCTCCTCATTTTCTGGCTCATAAGGGTCAACTACAACATGTTCACTTTCAGGTATGTCGAACTTATTATCAACTTTCCTTCCACTCCTAAGGGTCGAAACAGAGTTAACATGACTGTACGATTTCTCTCCTCTAGGGTTAGGATCAGTATGACTAGGGAACCTTCCTTCCTCTCTCTCATTAATATAATTAGCTATTTGGCCGATTGGGCACTATTC
>NW_020639858.1:598-1000 GCF_003573695.1 Papaver somniferum
GGAACCTTCCTTCCTCTCTCTCATTAATATACTTAGCTATTTGGCCGACTTGAAGTTCTAATTTAGCAAAAGACTGGGCACTATTCTTAAAATTCTGTTTGGTTTCCTCTTGAAAATTACCCTGGCTTTTTACTAACATTTCCTGGCTTTGTGATAGCATTTCCTGGCTCTTCCTTAATATACTAAGGGTTTCCCCTAAGCTAGTTATTCTATTCTCAGATGGGTTCTGGGTCTGTCCTGAAGAGTTCTTAGTATAACCAAAACCTGGGGGAGGCTGAGAATTACTAGACTGGCCTTGATTCTGGCCCTTAGACCAAGAGAAATTAGGATGGTTTCTCCAACCAGGGTTGTAGGTCTCTGAGTAGGGGTCAAACTTCTGACGGTTCTCAAACCTAGCATTGT
>NW_020639859.1:0-312 GCF_003573695.1 Papaver somniferum
GCCCACCAAGTTTTTGGCGCCGCTGCCGGGGACTCGGTTTGTTTCTCTAGTAGTTTTATTAGCTATTTTTGCATTTCACTGCATAGCATTTGCATCTGCATCTGCTTCACTTCATTTGCTGCTGGACCTGTTGTTCTGAACCAGTTTTTCCCCTGCTGGGACGCCACCAAGGAAAAGAACCAAAACCCAATTGGGTTTTTGCAACAATATCAGAGCAGCTGGGCTGTGCTTAAAAGGTAACCCATTTAAGAGAACCCGAATTGTGGGCTTCCAATTTTTAATTGTGGGCTTGTAATATTAAAGCCAATTTTT
>NW_020639859.1:512-749 GCF_003573695.1 Papaver somniferum
GATGTTGAATATGAACCTAATTTAGAGGAACATGAATCGACTAAGGACACCACCACTGTTAATGAGGACCAATATGCATGCTACCATGATGATGATTATGATGATATGTTAAAAGAACATGCAAATATTGTGGAACCTTTTGGTTCAAAAACATATGGCTTCTCGCCCTCGACCTTCATGAATGTTGTTTTTTCTAATACTCATTGTAATTCATATGATTTTGATATTGACATGGGA
>NW_020639860.1:0-238 GCF_003573695.1 Papaver somniferum
CATTTTTGTCCACATCACCCATTTTTGTCCACAACACCCATCTTCGTCAAATTCAAATATAAATTTTGGCGGGAAGATATTCACAGATTTTCAGTTCGTGATTTGGAGGGGTTATAGTGTGATTCAATGGCTGAAACTTCATGGGAAGACTTTATTTAGCTTAACAGGCGTGGTAGGGTCGTTGGAATTGATCCAGTTTGGCTTGATAATCGTTGGGAAGAAAACAGAGGTGTGTGTG
>NW_020639860.1:249-488 GCF_003573695.1 Papaver somniferum
TGATAATCGTTGGGAAGAAAACAGAGGTGTGTGTGCAAAGGGAGGGGATATTCACAGGATTTGCATGAGTTGGAGAGAGTTTGCGCATGCTGGGAAGACTCTAACAACTGTTGGAAGTGTGTACGAGGTAAAAAAGGAGAAGTTGACATCCACAGACGCGTGAAGGAATCAAGAATCGAAAGAAAATATTCCAGAAAATATTTTCTTCACTGCCGGATATATGAAGATCATTTTGAGTT
>NW_020639860.1:688-1000 GCF_003573695.1 Papaver somniferum
TGAAGGAATCAAGAATCGAAAGAAAATATTCCAGAAAATATTTTCTTCACTGCCGGATATATGAAGATCATTTTGAGTTATTACGGAGGATTTTCTTCACCTGTTGGATATAAATATGTTGTTGAGTTTGCGAGGAAGGGAGATGGAGAGTTACAGAGCATCACAGAGCCGAAAAATCGAGTTGCAGAGAACACCATTTCTGCTGCTGCAGAACTAAAGAACACGAAGACAGTCGTTTATCAACAGTGATAACGACACAGAGGCGGGGGTCGTAGAAGCTGAACAGCGACAGTTGGCTTTTATCGTTTTATG
>NW_020639861.1:0-306 GCF_003573695.1 Papaver somniferum
CCTGCCTTTGAGGAAGTACAGCCGATGAAAACCTTTTATCTAGACCCAGTCATAGAACCCGAACCCAATTAAGTAAGGGTATGTTCGGTATCTTCATGGTCTGTTGCGGGGTTCTCTTCGTTTGGGTAACACTTTTTGATTCAGATGACCTGAAATTATTCCGGCTGCTGCTATATGATTCTTCGTGGTGACTAATCCTTTCTTAGTCTGGCTGAAGACTTTAAACTTAGCACTTCCTGGGAGGTAACCCATGCTCATGCAACACGGTAATATCTTTCCTTAACTCTTTTGCTTCAAGTGGTAACA
>NW_020639861.1:366-609 GCF_003573695.1 Papaver somniferum
AACATTGAGGACAATGTTAGATTTAAGTTTGGGGGTGGGGAAGAAACTTTTTGTTATCTTTTAATTGCAATAAATAAACTCCAGAGCCTAGAAATTTATGCGTATTAAGGTTGGCACTAACCAATCTAAGTGGATGGGAACATCTTGGTTATAGGAGTTGAGGAACCAATCTGATTAGATGGAAACATCTAAAGAGTCTATTCATAAAATCACAGAGCTCAGGTGTTAGAATTAAAAAAAAAA
>NW_020639861.1:615-1000 GCF_003573695.1 Papaver somniferum
GAGTTGAGGAACCAATCTGATTAGATGGAAACATCTAAAGAGTCTATTCATAAAATCACAGAGCTCAGGTGTTAGAATGAAAAAAAAACATGGTAATTTCGCCATATCTCGTTGAATCCTAATCCTTTTGTTTTTTAAGTGATTTGGTGGGGCACACAATTCAAGTTGTTACCTTTGCTAGGGTGGAATAGAGTGATTGAGATACCACAAAAAAAAGAGACCATATCATTAGACCAACCGGAATAAATTCAATAAAGTCGACCACTGGTGCCCTTGTATATGCCAGTTGTTTTGACCTAGAGTTAGGTTTATCGACCACTGGTCCCCTTGTATATGCCAGTTGTGTTGATATTAGTCAGACCAGTATCTCAGTCCATTAGGATAG
>NW_020639862.1:0-477 GCF_003573695.1 Papaver somniferum
GTGAATCCCTAGAACAGGTCTCATCATTGGAAGCTAAAATCAATCTCTTGGAAGAAGAATTGCGTCAAGCTCGTTCTTCTTAGTCTTCTGATGTTAAAGATTACATTCAACGTCTTGCTAGGGAGAGAGATGACGCTAGGTCTGAGGCTGGTGCTCTTAGCAAAGCTTTAGCTGCGTCTAGGGCTGATGTGGTACGCCAAGCTGAGTCTGAGAGAAATCTTGAAGTAAATATGTATCGGCTCAACAAGGGTCTGGAGGGTTTAAACAATGAGGTCAACCATCTTCGTCACTTGGATTCAATGAAACAGGTAGAATTAGATTCGAGTCAGTACGTCCTTTCAACCCTTCAAGCGGATTATAAGAAGTTGTCAGATGAGTATGATTTTCTTGATGAAGCCCGTGATGCTGTTGTTAACGAATATGAAATAACTTCGGCGAGAGTCGAAGGTATATGCTTATATTATCGAGTGTGATTCT
>NW_020639862.1:488-1000 GCF_003573695.1 Papaver somniferum
TGCTGTTGTTAACGAATATGAAATAGCTTCGGCGAGAGTCGAAGGTATATGCTTATATTATCGAGTGTGATTTTGTAATTTCCTAGACCTAACCATCTGCATTTTTCTTTTCCTTGCAGAGCTCCAGGGACAGCTTCGCACTGCAAATGAAGAGCTTGCGGAGGCTCAATCTCAATTAGTGCATCAGGAAATCCAGATTAATTATCACAAAGGTTTAGATACATCAAGGGACGAGGCTTCCCAAGCCGCTTCGAAGGAAGTGAGTCGCTTTTCCTAGTTGTTGTCAAAGGCTGAGATGATGAATACTGTTATTGCGTACAAGGCTCGGTGTCAACTAGTGGAAGAGAATAACAAAATTCTGGATAGCATCGAGTATGATCTTAAGACCGAGCATGGCCTTATCAAGAGATATCCGCGCCGTGAGAAACCCCCGCCCCCTACATCTGGTTCTTCAGGGCCTTCCTCGGGTGGGAGCGTACCTTCAACACAGAAGGGGAAGATTGCTAAACCTG
>NW_020639863.1:0-328 GCF_003573695.1 Papaver somniferum
TAAGTTTTCGATCCAACGGTTGAAAGATATTAGTTTGAATCTAATCAGGTTTTTATCTAACGGTGAATATTGAATGCATTGTTACTAAGCTAACATTGATTGCAAACCCTGATTTGAAAGACTATATAAGGGAGAACTCTATCAACTGGGAAACCTAATCCCCACACCTTCCGTGTGATACTAGTTGTATTATCTAGAGTCGATTCTCCTTTAACATTTGGTTTCTTCTTAAAAAACAGGTAAACGACTTAAAGACTTCATTGGGATTGTGAAGCCAGACCGATATTACTTTCTCGTAGTTGTGTGATCTGATCTTGCTGATTCTGTC
>NW_020639864.1:0-141 GCF_003573695.1 Papaver somniferum
TTAAGGATCCTCAATTATTCAGGTTATTATTATGTGCTTTTAAATTTTTACTTGAGTTTCTTCGGACTCTAATACCTGAACCGGATCTTAGCTTTGAGGAATTCCAACCCATGAAAATATTTTATTTGGACCCAGTTATAG
>NW_020639864.1:152-506 GCF_003573695.1 Papaver somniferum
TACCTGAACCGGATCTTAGCTTTGAGGAATTCCAACCCATGAAAATATTTTATTTAGACCCTTTCATAGAACCTGAACCACAGTTAGTGATAGTTATCAGGAAACTAGGTAAGGGAATGCTAGTCTTGTTCATTTTCTTGGTTTATTGCAATTTACTTTGGTCAGCTCTATTTGGTTTTGAAGACCCACAGTTATTTCGACTGTTACTATATGATTCGAGGTGACTAATCCTTTCTTAGTCTGGCTGAAGACTTTAAACTTAGCACTTCTTGGGAGGTAACCCAATATTTATGCGACACGGTAATATCTTTCCTTATCTCTTTTGCTTCAAATGGTAACAGTTTCTCCTTGTTC
>NW_020639864.1:706-1000 GCF_003573695.1 Papaver somniferum
CCCGAGACTATAACTCGGCCACTAGGGCCACCTAGGGGTTTAAAGGCTTATTGCATACGCTAAATGCAATCGACGATGCCTGCGACAGTGAGTTCGAATTTTATTTGGTAGTTTTGATTTGCTCGGGACTAGGAAATAATAAGTTTGGGGGTATTTGATAGACGCATTTATGTGTCTAATATAGCCCAATTGTATATAATGTTTGTGCTCGATTTTATACTTATTATGGTGTTTTATTTATTTGTAGGTGTTTTTGGAAAAATAAGGTTTTGCGGCGAAACTGGCTAAAAATGT
>NW_020639865.1:0-431 GCF_003573695.1 Papaver somniferum
GTTTTGGTAGCCGCATGGGGAAGGCCGGCATGGTATGGCGCGGCAAGGTGGTTGGCATGCCATTGGCACATGTGGCATGGCATGCCTTGGCGCGGTTTGGCGTGGCGAAAACTAGGGTTTTGAGCCAAAGGTTACCATGCGTTGTTTGGCGACCTTGGACGTCTAGGATATGCATCCAGGATGGAAGCGAGAAGAGTAAAACACCGTTGAATGGCTCCTTTGAATGCACTTATGTCTTCTGAAATTCTTTTGTTTCGTTTTTTTTTTCTTGAAAGGAAAATGAAACACCTGGCTTTATGGTTTTGATTCTGGATTTTTGGGTTGATAGACAAGTGTTACCTATGAGGGTTTTGGATTATTATTCGGGATGAACTGTTTTAGGATGATGTCGTTTTTGGTTATGATTGTAAGTGACACAAACATCCCAGGGA
>NW_020639865.1:442-1000 GCF_003573695.1 Papaver somniferum
AACTGTTTTAGGATGATGTCGTTTTTGGTTATGATTGTAAGTGACACAAACATCCCAGGGATGATGTGGCATGCCATGGCGCGGTTTGGCGTGGCCAAAACTAGGGTTTTGGGCGAAAGGTTACCATGCGTTGTTTGGCGACCTTGGAAAGCTAGGATTTGCATCCAGGATGGAATGGTGGTCGTTGATCGTCGCACGCCTTCGTTTTGGTAACCGCATGGGGAAGGACGGCAGGGTATGGCGTGGCAAGGTGGTTGGCATGCCATTGGCACATGTGGCATGGCATGCCTTGGCGCGATTTGGCGTGGCGAAAACTAGGGTATTGGGCCAAAGGTTACCATGCGTTGGTTGGAGACCTTGGACGGCTAGGATTTGCATCTAGGATGGAAGGGTGGCCGTTGATCGTCGCACTCCTTCGTTTTGGTAGCCGCATGGGGAAGGTCGGCATGGTATGGCGCGGCAAGGTGGTTGGCATGCTATTGGCACATGTGTCATGGCATGCCTTGGCGCGGTTTGGCGTGGCCAAAACTAAGGTTTTGGGCCAAAGGTTACCATGCG
>NW_020639866.1:0-368 GCF_003573695.1 Papaver somniferum
TGATATCAACTCTATTCAACCAAGTGATATGAGTCGAACAAAGGCTCTTCCGTTTATCTCAATATAAACTCCTTCGTCGGGTCCTTAGATATATCTTATGTTCAATCACCCAAGGGTAATCGTTTAAGATTAATCTAACAACACCTTTAATCCGAAGAATCGTGTTGATGCCGATCTACTCAATTAATCAATCCAATCTACCACAAGGATAAACCGATTATTAATTGGATCCTCTTTTACCGAAACAAGTATTGTGCACACCAAAGATTATAAAACCCAAGTCAGATCTTCAATATCTTCTTTGTCTTCAAATCTTCTTAAATCTTCAATAAAAACCTGCACACAATCACTTGAATCTCTTGTGATCA
>NW_020639866.1:379-1000 GCF_003573695.1 Papaver somniferum
TTGTCTTCAAATTTTCTTAAATCTTCAATAAAAACCTACACACAATCACTTGAATCTCTTGTGATCAATCACGCACAGAACGGAGTCTGTTAACAATGGATTATCACAAGATCGTCTTTAGAACTAACGACAGTCTAAAGATCCCTGTCGAAACTCTGAACTAGTTTGAGTGAATCTTATATCAGAAGAGAAGATTCTCAAGAATAAACAAACTAGGTGCAATCAGATTTCAACCACCGTTAGTCAATCAAATCAATCGAAAACAAAAGATAAACCGCAATTATCTAGTTTCCCATCAACGGTACACGCTAGAGCTTCTCAATCCCAAAGAAGACTTTAAACTGAGCGACTGTAAGAGATTTCTCCTAATTAGGTTGCTCTCCTCTCCGAATAGGCAACTATACCAGTAACAACAACAAAAGAGTAAATCTGTTGTTGCTAGAAAGGCAAACTTCGAGTATTTATAGACAAGGAAGTTTGGACACCAAGGAATTTCCAAAACCGAAAATATTCTCAAGATATTCATTAAAGCACATATTTTGTTTTCATAATTCCTGGTAGTGCTCTGTCCAAAAATAATGATCGAAATCTCTCGGAAAATCTAATTAGGAAAATTACATT
>NW_020639867.1:0-348 GCF_003573695.1 Papaver somniferum
AAACGAATTTTCGTATCCTGAAGCAGTATGCAGACGGGATTTGCGAACTTAAACCCCTGGATTTTGGTTTTAAATGATGTTATGCATACTTGGTATGTGTACCATGAAGTCCAAACATCCCGAACTAATGTAGAAATGAACCTAAACATTTCAGAACCTTAAACACAGATCAAGTTAGGTAGAAATGAACGATAAGCAAGGTACATGGATCATTATAAGTACTCAAACAAGTAATAAAAACATAAAACTTGCTCAAGTTTATAGACATACCTTTTTAGAAAAGTCCAATTGAATTCTACAGCCTTACCGAATATAATCTGTGCGCCCCAGTTGTTGTGCTTCCCTCAC
>NW_020639867.1:359-1000 GCF_003573695.1 Papaver somniferum
GAATTCTACCGCCTTACCGAACATCATCTGTGTGTCCCAATTCTCGTGCTTCCCTCACCGTATACATAATAGGGAATTCCTTGGTGAGGATGCACTTACAACACAATCAAGTTGCGTTGGGGTGAACAATGTCTTGCTCACTACAAGTGACCTTTGGATTATCATGAAAGAGATAGCATTTAGAACCTTTCACATCCAATTCCATTTTCCCAAAAAACTTGTTAAGTTTCAACATCATGGATACTGCCTTCTCCATAGTCATGGAATTTTCTGGAAGATTATTCCTTTTCACACTCAAAGCATCATTGGATTTCTTTGGTACCCACTTCTCAGTGCGTTTAGGAACAACCGGAACCTTCTTCCCATTACTATCTTCAAGATTCTCGGAAGAGAATTAGATTGACTATTCTTTTGCAAGTTAGTCTTTCTCCAATTGGGAGCATCGTATCTTGTCTTCGTCTTTACAAAGTTATTCTTTCGATAATAATTACAATTGTGAAAAGACTACGTATGACGTTTATAGGAAAATCTAAGATTATCACAGCACTGATTTCTTTGCCTAAAGGTTGGACGTTTACAACCCGTAATGTCAAGAGTGTTAGCCTTAACATTTGATCCCGGTTTAATAACTTCTTTTGACA
>NW_020639868.1:0-395 GCF_003573695.1 Papaver somniferum
TTTTTTTTTAATTATTTTTTATTTTTTCAAAAAGAAAGAGTTATGTTTTCAATTATTGCATGCTATCGTGGTATCTACTCTTTACCCCCAAACCTAAACTAAAAATTGTCCTCAATGTTTCAAAAGATGAACAAAATTGTAATACAACATATGAAGAGGATCATGCTGAGTAGAGAAAAAGGAAAGAGATTACCCAATTTGACGGCGAAAACAAGATTAGAACTCCGTTATTCAAGGCTAGAATCCAACATTTTCTTAGCCGAGATCATATTGGATTAGCAAAATATATACAAAAGAAACAAAAGATTTTTCTAGAATATTATATACTGGATTATATACAAGAAAATTCACCATACACTAACAATCTAAAGAGTTGAGGATCAACCCAAAAGACG
>NW_020639868.1:595-1000 GCF_003573695.1 Papaver somniferum
ACCATGCTCACACAAATCAGAATCATCAACATCATCAGAAGAATTATTCTCATGCATCGGCAAATCAGTGGAAACATCACAACGTGACCCAGGTAGAGAATCAGACACAACAATTATATTTTCATGCATATTAGTGTCAACAGAAGATTCTATATTACCTAAGTCATTTTCATAGGACAGATACACATGCTCAAACTCAGTATCAACATCACATGTATATGAAATACTAGAAGAAACATCATTCATGAAGGTCGAGGCAGAGAAGCCTAATGTATTTGAACCCAAAGGTTCCATAACATTTTCAGTATAGACATGTTCTTCTAACATAACATCATAATCATCATCATCATCATGATAGGGATTTTGCAATCTAGGATAATTTTCAATCCTAAGGTCGGAGCTATT
>NW_020639869.1:0-280 GCF_003573695.1 Papaver somniferum
AAACTAGTCCTGATTATGACATTTCTAAACCTGTTCAATCTCTAGAAGAAACCTACCAACAAATTCGAAGGGAGTATGAACGTGCAGTTAGTTCAAGAGAAGAGAGTACACAACGGTCTAAAATATTCAATGAGAGTTGTGAAAGTATAAGTGTTATGATCAGTGAAATTCAAGCACGTTTAGAGGAAGAAAATGAACAGTTAGCTAATGCTGCTCGAAATAATCTAAATTTCCAAAATAGTGTTTCCAATTCTACCCTTGATATCAATAGTGAATATTT
>NW_020639869.1:404-529 GCF_003573695.1 Papaver somniferum
GGACACTACTTATTTAGATAAGGTTCAATCATTTTCGTACTATGATGATGAGGATAGCAGTAATGAAGAATCCGAAATATGTAGGCATAGTGATCAGGAGTCTAGTAATCCAATTGAGTTGTATA
>NW_020639869.1:658-885 GCF_003573695.1 Papaver somniferum
TTTTCCTTTTGATTACGAAGCCGATAGTGGTTTAGAGGAACGGGTATTTTCCGAAAATGTTGTTTTAGAGTCTAGCGACTTAGAAACAATAGAATTAGATGAAGAAGATATACCCGTAGAGATGAGTAAAGATGCACTACCTGATAATAACTTAGAAGAATCTCTTGAATATTTTAAGGACTCTGAAGATACGGAAATTCAAGAAATAATTAGAGGTCTATCTAGAG
>NW_020639870.1:0-326 GCF_003573695.1 Papaver somniferum
AACTCAAAAAAGTCTACAATCTTCGTTATAAGTCGGAAGTCGATTTTTGAGACTAAATTGTAAACTAGTTAAACTCATCTTTAACAGAAAAAAGTTTGAAAAATGTATTGTAATCACAATAGAAATTTTTTCTAAGGCAGTACGTCTAGTAAAAATTGCATTTCGGTGTACGTTGATTCAAGAAAATATGAAGGAAGTCAAATTTCACAATATAAGAAGGATGAAAGACCAGCCAGAACTAATCCAAATTCTAACAAATTTCATCTATTTGAATCAAATTGAAAGACAAAGCCAAGACAAAAATAAAGAGTTCATAAAAATGTTGA
>NW_020639870.1:526-685 GCF_003573695.1 Papaver somniferum
TTCAACTATTTGAATCAAATTTAAAGACAAAGCCAATTCAAAAATAAAGAGTTCATAAAAATGTTGAATTTTTTATACGTTAACTCAAAAAAGTCTACACTCTTTGTTATAAGTCGGAAGTTGATTTCTGAGACTAAATTGTAAACAAGATAAACTCAT
>NW_020639870.1:852-1000 GCF_003573695.1 Papaver somniferum
CCTTAGAACATATTAATTGTGATTACAATACATTTTTGAAAAAATTTCTGTTAAAGATGAGTTTATCTAGTTTACAATTTAGTCTCAGAAATCAACTTCTGACTTATAACGAAGAGTGTAGACTTTTTTGAGTTAACGTATAAATAAT
>NW_020639871.1:0-370 GCF_003573695.1 Papaver somniferum
GGGAAGCTATAATTTTGATGGAGAATATACCAACACCATGGAACATGGGAACGGAACCACCCCCAAACCACATAAGTCATGAATTTTGTTCTTATCATCATTTTCATGGACATACCACAAACGATTGCAGAAATGTAAAGAGAATTATTTTGAGAATGATAGATAAAGGAAAACTAAACGACTTTCTGGTAGGGCATCCACAATCTCAACCATTACCACCACCGCCAGAACATCACAAGGTGAATACGATGAAAAAGAAAGAAACATTCTTCATAGAAGTTGGTGCAAAAGCAAAAAATATATTTTGTCACTCTATCGTACATTCATATAAGACAATTGAAGATTTTCATGATAATGTTTTGAGTAGAGT
>NW_020639871.1:390-1000 GCF_003573695.1 Papaver somniferum
TGTCACTCTATCGTACATTCATATAAGACAATTGAAGATTTTCATGATAATGTTTTGAGTAGAGTGTTTGCAAGAGATAGTAATGGAAGAGAAATTATGAATATTGCGAAAATTTCGCGACTAGAGGAATGGCAGAAACAGATCATTTCTTTTACCGCGGAAAAAAATCCCGAAGGAGAAGAGGTACATGACAATCCATTGGTAATAAAATTAGAAATTAATCCAAAACTGAAAGAAGATGAGGATGATGAAGCTGAAGATTCATGGGCAATCAATAGAATTCTAGTCGATACTGGAAGCTCTATGAACATCTTATTTTATCATACTTATAAAACCATGGGTGGAAGAGATGATGATCTTATACCATCAACATATAAGATATATGGTTTTAATGGTACTGCTAACAAGCCTAAAGGGGAGGTTACTATGCAAATTCCATTGAAGGGAATATCTTCTGAAATCTCATTTTGTGTCGTTGATGTAGAATCACCCTACAATGCATTAATTGGTCGACCTTGGCTACATGGGATTCTAGGTGTAGCTTCAACTTTCCACCAATGCATCAAATTCCCTCACCCCAATGGTGTAGGAATCATAAAGGGTGATTGGG
>NW_020639872.1:0-207 GCF_003573695.1 Papaver somniferum
TGATTTGGGAATGTTAGGGTTCTGAACTGTAAATTTAGTGTTGGAGCCGCTTTTGCTGAAATAACAAGAGTATGGGAATCACATAAACAAATAAGGCAATAAACAAGATCAATTTCAAATATATCAATTCAACAAAACTCATAAAGAAGAAAAGAGAAGACTAACCTTGATGAATCCATGAAAAATAATAGCAGGGAGATTGTCTCG
>NW_020639872.1:218-552 GCF_003573695.1 Papaver somniferum
TTCTAAGCAAACCTTCACGAGACTTCAACTCGTCCACTAGGGACACTTAGTGGTTTAAAAGGCTTAGTGCATACGCTAAATGCATTCGAGAGACCAGCGACAGTGGTATAGTTAGGATTTCCTTAGTTTTGTTTTACTTGAGGACAAGAAAGAGAGAGTGAGAAGGAATATTGATGAGTGCCAAATATTGTATATATTTATCCGTTTTTGTTGGCAATTTAACTCATCTTTTATGCATTAATTCTACATTTTATCCCATATTCTGTATTTTCATTGTTTTCAAGAATAAATATTTTTATTAATTAATTTTGCATTTTTAGGTAATAAATAAAGT
>NW_020639872.1:752-976 GCF_003573695.1 Papaver somniferum
TGGCCTTCCACCCAACCTAGATTTGGTTTGTACCAATATTGTCAAACCAAGTTTTCTGAAAATTCCTAATCTAGGATTGGAACTGTGTGCTTCCCGAGTCCTCTTGGACTATTTTGCTTCAAAATATAACACTTTTAAAGAACCACAGTTGGAAATTGCATGTTTGCCCATCCCGAAAACAGTCCATTATGAGTTAGACCTTTTGAATCCTGAACCCTTAAAAT
>NW_020639873.1:0-326 GCF_003573695.1 Papaver somniferum
CAACAGTTTTAAGTGTTGCAATTACACTGTTACAGAGAACGATAAAGATGAACTGTCATTTGTACTGTAGCAAATAAGTCTGCTGATGAGTGCCAAATAATGTATATATTTATCCCTTTTTGTTGGCATTTAACTCATTTTTTGTGCAGTAATTCTACATTTTATCCCATGTTCTGTATTTTCATTGTTTTCAAGAATAAATATTTTTCTTACTTAATTTTGCATTTTTAGGTAATAAATAAAGTCTGGATGACTTGCGGAGCGGAAAAGAGCTGAAGAGTGGTGAAAAGCCGGAAGAAATTACGCAAGGAAGCCGCAAAGAATGG
>NW_020639873.1:526-907 GCF_003573695.1 Papaver somniferum
GCCGAGGCTCAGATGAAGCTTTAGTGGACTGTTAGGTAGTGGAATGCTAGGTTAGAGCCTTAGTGCAGTGTTTTGCTTGTGCAATGGGAAGAAATTAGTGCTTTGGTATGCCTGTGATTGACTGTGCTGTCAAAAGACAGTCAATACTAGGGGCATATCAGTGAGCAAGCTGATTTTCCTCCCATTCTATATGTATGCATAGGATGTTCAATTCAACCTAGGATCACATTGCTTGGCTAGGACACAAGGGTGGATTCAAATCCTTAGCTTTTACCTCCACTGTTACCATTTGTTTCATTGCTGCTCCCTTGCCTTAGGCTAACTGCCTTTGTGCCTCATTGCCACTGATGTTTGCTTCTTTCCCATGATCATTGTTAGTTT
>NW_020639874.1:0-345 GCF_003573695.1 Papaver somniferum
AACGGTTTCACGTCATTGAAGTTTCTTTTTATTTTCCATGTGCTCAATTGATTTTTATCTCGAGATTGACATGGATCCATTGTCAGTGAGTAGATTTCAAGTTTATGCATGAGTTGTTGAACAACCCAATGGTTCTCTGTCCAATTTGAGATCGATATACACTCGACAAAGCACCTTAAATCAATCACAATCGTGATCAATCAAAAATCAATAGCTATCAAGCTCAAAATTTATCTCAGCCATATCTTAAGTTTTCTAGGCAACCACCATTGTAAGCTTAAAGTTTATTTTCTGATCCTTCTTGAGCTTTCGTCATTGTGACCAAAAGCTACAAGAACATATCTT
>NW_020639875.1:0-543 GCF_003573695.1 Papaver somniferum
GTAATGATCATCAACTCTTTCTCTATTTTCGCGATATTCTTCATTGGGATTTGATATCTTCTTGAATATTGTTTCCAGCATTAATTGTGGGTGAGTTTCGCCTCATTTCTCTTCTAATCGATCTTGAATATTATTTTGTAATACTTCTCGATCTTCTACTCTGTAGTCTTATATTTTCCATCCTCAATTCATGATTTTGCCTTGTTAGATTTGCACGTTCTTCTGCCTCAGCTCTTCTTTCTTCATGTATTCTTCGTCTTAACGTTTCTAACGCTCCAATTTCCTCATCTCCATGAATTATTCCTTCATATGCTTCTTGATTTCTCTCCACCTGTCCATGGTTTCTGGTTTGTTGCTATTCTTCTACTTCTTCTGCTGAATTTGATTGCCAAGTGTGTATATTTACCCTATGATAATCTGTATTCCTCCCTTGTACTAGTGTTTGTTGAATTGGTGGTTGAATTTGATTTTCTCTATTACTTCTCATTCTAGTAGATTCTCCCATTTCACTTCTTTCTCTTCCAGCAATTCTCTTGCTTCTTC
>NW_020639875.1:554-1000 GCF_003573695.1 Papaver somniferum
GAATTTGATTTTCTCTATTACTTCTCATTCTAGTAGATTCTCCCATTTCACTTCTTTCTCTTCCAGCAATTCTCTTGCTTCTTCTAATTGTAGTCGGTTATTCAGATATATTTCTTCTTCTAGCCATTTCTTCAATGTTAACAAATTGCAAAAAATTATGTGAAATTCTTAATCAATCATTCTAAATATTCACAAATCTCAATATTAATCTTCAATTTTTCTAGAATAATCTTCAATACGTCCCTGTTTCTAGCGTCATTATGTAGTTGCAGGAAAACCTACACTACACCCCTCATATGATTTCATTATTGCTCAACTCATTTTTAGATTTACACTATTAATTTTATTGACCAATCTTTGAATGTTCTTACAAAAAAAGATAAAGGAATCAAGAATGAACTCTGCTCTAGACTTTCTCTCTCCTATTTACTTGTTCCTTACTCAAA
>NW_020639876.1:0-213 GCF_003573695.1 Papaver somniferum
CCAGTCTCTGTGGATCGACCCGTACTTGCACGAGCTACAACCGACGACCGTGCACTTGCGGTATTACTGTAGGCCCGCGTTTTTATTACGCTTAATTTTCACGCTTCTCCGGGGTCCACCAAGTTTTTGGCGCCGCTGCCGGGGACCATTTTGCATTTAAATATAATATCTTTGAGGCCCACCAAGTTTTTGGCGCCGTTGTCGGGGATTGGT
>NW_020639876.1:224-510 GCF_003573695.1 Papaver somniferum
CCACCAAGTTTTTGGCGCCGCTGCCGGGGACCATTTTGCATTTAAATATAATATCTTTGAGGCCCACCAAGTTTTTGGCGCCGCTGCCGGGGATTGGTGCTGTGTTTTTCTTGTTGTTTTATTAGCTATTTTTGCATTTCACTGCATAACATTTGCATCAGCATCTGCTTCACTTCATTTGCTGTTGGACCTGCTGTTCTGAACCTGTTTTTCCTCTGCTGGGACGCCACCAAGGAAAAGAACCAAAACCCAACTGGGTTTTTGCAACAATATCAGAGCAGCTGGG
>NW_020639876.1:710-1366 GCF_003573695.1 Papaver somniferum
TCTGATTGTGATCTTGCCAATTTGATTGATGATTGTGAGCATGATGTGACATGTGTAGATGAGTTAGGAGATTTTGATTTGATTGATAATGATATGCCTATTCTTCTACCTAAGTCACAATCTGATGTCCTTCCACCCAACCTAGATTTGGTTTGTACCAATATTGTAAAACCAATTTTTCTGAGAATGCCCAACCTAGGTTTGGAAGTGTGTGCTTCCCAAGTCCTCTTGGACTATTTTGCTTCTAAGTATAATANNNTTGGAACTGTGTGCCTCCCAAGTCCTCTTGGACTATTTTGTTTCAAAATATAACACTTTTAAAGAGCCACAATTGGAATGCATTTCTTTGCCCATCCCGAACAAAGTCCATTTTCAGTTAGACCTTGTGAATCCTGCACCCCTAAAATTGTTAGATTTTGTGCTTAAAAGTGAACCTGTTGAACAATTTTGGTTTAGGGGTGATTCATTCGGTTTTTCACTCTCACTCCCATTTAAGTCCAATTTTAGTGTTTTGAAACTTTCTATGTCTCTACATTTTTTCTTTTGGGTTGATCCTCAACTCTTTAGACTTTTGGTGTATGGTGAATTTTTTGTATATAATCCAGTAGATAAAATTTCTTAAAAACCCTTTTGTTCCTTTTGTATATATTTTGCTA
>NW_020639876.1:1566-1805 GCF_003573695.1 Papaver somniferum
TCGCTCATTCATAGAGCATCAAAATCTGAAGTCTCTGCCAAACACCACAGCGCCTAAATTCCAAGCCTTCAGATTAGATTGTAGTTGAATCCAACGATCGCTTCTAGGCTTGTGCATCAAACCCAGATACTTCCGCTTAACACTACAACACCTAACTTCATCTAGCGCCGTTAGTTTCGTTGTATATCTGTATCCAATGGTCGCTGCCAGCATCTTCACTTTTATCCGTTAGATCAATC
>NW_020639877.1:0-157 GCF_003573695.1 Papaver somniferum
CATAATAAACTCGTTCCTTTAAATCTTTATCGGCTTTGTAAACAGGAAATACTACATCGTCTAAAACGAGGGTATCTCTAGTCAAATCCTCGTCCTTTTGAATAGGTGAATAATTATTAAAATTATTTGGATTTGAACTAGAAATAATATTATCATT
>NW_020639877.1:357-658 GCF_003573695.1 Papaver somniferum
TCTAGCAAACAAAAAGCATGATGGCTCCACTTAGATTGTTTTCTAGACCAGCTTCTATTCCTTCGAATAGGAATTCTTTACAATTTTAGCACACCCCTCTGGAATCAATCCGAGCTAATGTAAGTTGAATCGAGGCGAGGGAAGCTCAGTGGAGCTTTGATACCCAAGGCCTCACCGCTATCACAAGGCGGCGCAATCACGCATTCAACTCACAGAAACCATCATGAACTTTGAAATGTGCTTAAAGAGCAACCAATATTTTTCGAACGAGTTTCCTATTAAGCTCGTTACCCTATTGGTC
>NW_020639877.1:669-1000 GCF_003573695.1 Papaver somniferum
CATGCTAAAAGAGTAACCAATATTTTTCGAACGACTTTCCTACTAAGCTCGTTACCCTATAGGTCTCGTTCTAGTCAAAATTTTAAGCTTAGGTTAGCGTTTGGTTTCGTTTTCCTAAGGCGGGAAAGAAGGGAGCGGTGATGAAATCCGAACCCTTATCTTGTATTGGCCAGGCCTTGCCCTTTACTAGGAATTTAAAAACAGTCCAAATTCGTCCTCAATCAATGAATCACCTTAAGGAATACAGTAACTCGCTTACAGGAGATTCGCGAGTGTTTCGATGGACTTACCTCCCGTACCAGACGGGGGATGAACCGTTGAAGTCGACTCG
>NW_020639878.1:0-409 GCF_003573695.1 Papaver somniferum
TCTTCTACTTTATTTTGTCATCATTTTCCTTCTTATTGTTGTCTTTTTCTTCTTTGCTTTTCTTTGTGTTTGTTGTCTTTTTCTTCTTTGTATTTCTTTGTATTTTTTGAGTGCTCTTGATGTGAGTTTGTAGTTTTGAGTTCCTCTTGGTGCTTAGATATCTCCCTTTGGATGTGGTTGACACGTCGTGTTTGATGATGAAGTTTTTGATGGCTTGTTTACTGTTTGGTATGTTTTGATGGGCTTTGAAAAAAGTGGGCTTGAACATGAACTGGTGTGCTTTGTGATGAGTGCCAAATATTGTATATATTTATCCCTTTTTGTTGGCATTTAACTCATCTTTTATGCATTAATTCTACATTTTATCCCATATTCTGTATTTTCATTGTTTTCAAGAATAAATATTTTT
>NW_020639878.1:609-1000 GCF_003573695.1 Papaver somniferum
GTTTATCATGTTTTAATTTCATGTGCTAGGGTTTAGATGAAACTCTTGATTTTATGTTAAGATAGTTAGTAATTTGTCATTGTTCTTGTAGTGCTACAAATGAGTTAGGACTGCTAGTATCCATTTGAACAAGCAAACCTGTGATCAGCTGTGCTGTAGAAAGACAGCTGATGCTAGGGGTAAGTAAGTGATAATGGTTAAAAATTCAGTACATTAGAAGGATTGAGCCCAAATGCCTTAGAGTTGATAGATTAAGTGGTTGTGCAAGCAAACCTGTGATCAGCTGTGCTGTAGAAAGACAGCTGATGCTAGGGGTATGCTAGTAAAATTAGTTGATAAATCATCCATTACAATCTGCCCTGAGATGAAACAAGAACATGGTTGATTAGTA
>NW_020639879.1:0-293 GCF_003573695.1 Papaver somniferum
GTATGTGGAGTGTCATACAGCTTCTCCCCATAGATAATTAGGTACTTGCATAGCCTTTAAAGAACTTCTTGTCATCTCCATTAGAGTCATGTTTCTTCTCTCTACCACTCTGTTTTGTTGTGGTGTAAATGGTGTAATAGGACCACATAAATCAGCATGAAGAAGCTCTAATGGCTTTGAGGCTCTGAATGTTGTTACTTTTGGAAAACCTTGACGCGTTTGTTTCCCAACTAAACATGATTCACAGATCCTTGATTCATCGTTTATCTGTGGTAGCCCTCGAACCATCTTGT
>NW_020639879.1:304-584 GCF_003573695.1 Papaver somniferum
CAAATTTTCTTTGAAGTTTCCTGTTCACCAACTTGTAGAACAAGACATTCTGGTATTGCTTGAAAGAGTAATCCAATGGCAACATTGTTTTTGTCTGGGTCCAATGTACCAGGATCAATTGTTTCCCAAAGATCAATTGTTTCCCAAACTTTGTAGATTTTCATGACTCATACTGTGTAGTTTGTGGCGTTGAGGATTGGAACTTGTATTGATGGTGGCGTGAACTTTTTTGCACCCACAATGGTGGTTTCGTTTTCCATGGCTCAGAAACAAGCTCTGA
>NW_020639879.1:595-811 GCF_003573695.1 Papaver somniferum
TCTTTGTAAGTTTGGGATAAAGTAGATGTTTTTGACAAGCTTCTGTTCTCCGGTCTTGCTCTGAAATAGAATTTGATCCTTTCCCTTCAATTTATACAGAAGATCCATCCCCAAACTTCACTTGTCCTTTGATTTTCTCATTGAGTTCAGAAAAGTAGTGTCTCTTACCAGTCATGTGATTGCTGGCTCCATTATCTAAATACCAGATTCCTTCTT
>NW_020639880.1:0-237 GCF_003573695.1 Papaver somniferum
CTTGATCCTCTCTCGCGCGGGGATGAGTTTCCGACGACTGGACGCCTCCGTGCCAGGAACATACTTCAGCTTGGCATCGCTGACCTCATTTAACAGACGAATCTCGCCCCGAGGAGAAGGGAGATTCCGAAGGCTGACACTCCATGGCTTGCGATTCCTACTATTGACGTAATCACCGAAGGAGTTATTGAAATTTTCAGGAGTATACCATTCCTTCTCCATGGGATTGGGGACGTA
>NW_020639880.1:413-653 GCF_003573695.1 Papaver somniferum
TACTTGGAGATCAGCTCATACGTAATATCATCCTCAGGGGCATAGAAACGAACCCCGAAGGCTTGAAGCTCGTGCTTTTCCTTGAATATTTCGAGATCGATATGCTTGAAGGTTACTTTTTTCCTACAAACAGAGACACTGCGTATCAAGGGAGCAGCATCATCCTCCTCGGCGGGGCCGGATGAACTAACGAACGCTTCCGAAGCCTTTCTCTTCACGGGGGGATTCTTTGAAGATTCA
>NW_020639880.1:853-1000 GCF_003573695.1 Papaver somniferum
ACACAGCGTAAAACAGTGGAAATAAAGAAAAGAAAAACTTACCGGCAAAAACAGCAGTAGAAGAAACAAACAGGGGAAGCGGGCGTGATTAATGCTAAGGTGGAGAGAATTTAAGATCACAGGTACAATGAAGACTGACAGAGAATT
>NW_020639881.1:0-249 GCF_003573695.1 Papaver somniferum
CAATTGGTCTGAGCAATTTCTTTTTCAAAATCATCACAAAGATAATGGCGACAAGGCTGAGCTTTGTGCTTAACAATTTGATTTCAGAGGAGCAAGTGGCTTTTATGAAAGGTAGAAACATTCATGAAAACATTGCTTTGGCTTCCGAGCTGATCAATGAGATTAGTAGTAGCAGAAGGTATGGTAATATTGGCCTCAAACTTGATATTGCTCAAGCTTTTGACACAGTGAGTTGGGAGTTTATTGCTG
>NW_020639881.1:260-588 GCF_003573695.1 Papaver somniferum
TGATATTGCTCAAGCTTTTGATACGGTGAGTTGGGAGTTTATTGCTGAGGTTTTCCGTCAATATGGGTTTTCTGACAACTGGTGTGCTTGGATTCTTAACATTCTCAACTCAGCCAAAATCTCGATCATGGTGAATGGTAGCCCGGAAGGTTTCTTTAGCATTTCTAGAGGTTTAAGGCAAGGAGACCCTCTTTCTCCTCTAATTTTTGTCCTCATTGAAGATGTTCTGAGTTGTAATCTGTCCAAGCTCTTTGCTCGTCGTAGTATGCACCATATGGTTAGAAAGAAAGGTATTGCTCCCTCTCATCTGCTGTTTGCGGACGACATT
>NW_020639881.1:599-1000 GCF_003573695.1 Papaver somniferum
CTAGAGGTTTAAGGCAAGGAGACCCTCTTTCTCCTCTAATTTTTGTCCTCATTGAAGATGTTCTGAGCTGTAATCTGTCCAAGCTCTTTGCTCGTCGTAGTATGCATCATATGGTTAAAAAGAAAGGTATTGCTCCCTCTCATCTGCTGTTTGCGGATGACATTCTTATTTTCTGCAGGGGCAATCTGCAAAGTCTTCAAAATCTGATTTCTCTTTTGGGAATGTATAAAAGAGCCTCTGGCCAGTGTGTGAATCTTGCCAAGAGTCAATTTTACTATGGAGGTGGTTCTTATTCGAGAGCTGTGGCAATTTCAAATTTCTTGGGAATGAGGAGAGCCTATTTCCCTGACAGATACCTTGGTATTCAACTTAAGCCTGGCATTGTTAGGACCATTCATGTT
>NW_020639882.1:0-546 GCF_003573695.1 Papaver somniferum
AGGTTATGAAGACAAAGTTTGTAAATTGAACGAATCTTTGTATGGTTTTCAAATAAGCACGTAAACAATGACATGGAAAATTTTATCATGTGATAATGTGTAGTGGATTTAAGTTAATGAATATTACAAGTGTATTTACAAGTAACTTGTTAAGGATGCCTGTGTGATTGTATGCTTGTATGTTGATGATATGCTTATACTTGATACAAACATAGATGTGATTAATTCCACTAAAAGCATGCGTTGAATGAGGATGTTGACTTGAAAGATTTAGGCCCTTTTGATGTAATCTTAGGGATGAGGATTAGAAGATAATCAAACATTTATAGTCTTAATCATTCTCATTATGTTGTATTTGTGCTTAAGAGATACAATCAGTCTGATTGTAAGCATGCTTTTACTGCATACGATTCTTCTTGTAGACTCGAGAAAAATAAGGGTAATGGAGTATATCTTAACTTTAGTAATCAAGAGTTATAGGATTTCTGATGAATTTAATGAACTGTAAGAGTCCAGACATTGCCTATATTGTGAGTAAGTTAAGTA
>NW_020639882.1:563-1000 GCF_003573695.1 Papaver somniferum
TCAAGAGTTATAGGATGTCTGATGAATTTAATGAACTGTAAGAGTCCAGACATTGCCTATATTGTGAGTAAGTTAAGTATATATACTTGTAGTCCAGAACAAGAGCATTGGGATGAACTTAGTAGAGTATTATGGTACCTAAAATACTCTATTACCTTTTGTTTGACTTATGAAAGGTATCTTGTTGTTCTTGAGGGACTTTGTGATGCAAACTGGATAGTTGACTCAGTCTAAGTCTACGAGTGGATATGTTTTCACTCTAGCAAGAGGGTTTGTTTTTGGAAGATTTTCAAACAAACATATATTGCTCAATTCATTATGGAATCTGAGAGTATTGCGTTAGATAAAGCACGAGAGGGGGCCGAGTGCCTAATATGCTTTTTAGAAGACATTCCTCTCTGGCATAGGCCTGTGCCAGCTATATATATACATGTTAG
>NW_020639883.1:0-394 GCF_003573695.1 Papaver somniferum
AGCTCAGCCTTGTCGCCATTATCTTTGTGATGATTTTGAAAAAGAAATTTCTCAAACCAATTGGCCTATAGTCTTTAACAGCATCAGACTTGCTATTTTTAGGGATGAGCACAATGAAACTAGAGTTAATACCATTGGGAATTTTCCGCATTTCCCAGCAATTGACAATAGCCTTGCAAAGATCTGCAGAGATTGTATCCCAGCAAAGTCTGTAGAAATTCCCAGAGAAGCCATCAGGGCCTGGCGCAGAGTCAGCACCCAAATCGAACACAGTGGTGGGCCGGGAGATATGTATAAAATTAAGCGCAATAAAACGGGGGCCTACAGTAATACCGCAAGTGCACGGTCGTCGGTTGTAGCTCGTGCAAGTACGGGTCGATCCACAGAGATCGGG
>NW_020639883.1:594-762 GCF_003573695.1 Papaver somniferum
TTATTCTTGAAAACAATGAAAATACAGAATGTGGGATAAAATGTAGAATTAATGCATAAAAGATGAGTTAAAATGCCAACAAAAAGGGATAAATATATACAATATTTGGCACTCATCACACAGCAGCCTTAATCTCTTCTAAGGAAGGAATGGCATCCATGAGAATAC
>NW_020639883.1:773-1000 GCF_003573695.1 Papaver somniferum
CAAAGTCAAACAGCTTTGGATCAATACAAGTATCCCCACCATTGAATTTATCCTTGTAATGGTTGACAAGAAAAGTTTTAATGTCCTCCTGCAAAAACAAAGTAGAGTTAGTAGAAATTTTGAGCTCCGAGATAGTGTTTTGGCTTCTCCTCATGCGAATGCTATTGTGGAAAAATCTAGTGTTTTGGTCTCCTTCTTCCAGCCAAGTAACTCTCGACTTCATACGA
>NW_020639884.1:0-448 GCF_003573695.1 Papaver somniferum
CGAGTTGAACGAACTTTATTTACCACTTAAAAAGCTACATCATCTTAGTCTTTACGAAGTTATCCTTTTGATAACCATTACGATTGTGAAAAGGATTCGTATGAGTTTATAGGCAAATCTAGATTTATCACAGCACGGATTCCTTTTCCTAAAGGTTGGACAGTCACAACCTGTAGCGTTAAGGGGATTAGTCTTAACATATGATCTTGGTTTCACAACTTCTTGTGATGCCCAAACAAGAACATCATGAAGTTTCTCATTCCTTATATGGAAACGACATCTCCTTTCCAGGTGACCTTTATTTTCGCAATAGTGACAAACATAAGGAATGTTCTTACCTCGATCCGTGTGTGCTGACTTTGGAGGTTGATAAACTTTCCTCTTTTGAAACTTAACTACCAGTAAAGGTATTTCACTTTTGCCATCAGTAGAAACATTTTTTTGAGAA
>NW_020639884.1:459-1000 GCF_003573695.1 Papaver somniferum
TTGGAGGTTGATAAACTTTCCTCTTTTGAAACTTAACTACCAGTAAAGGTATTTCACTTTTGCCATCAGTAGAAACCTTTTGTTGAGAAGAATCACTAGCCTTGACAAATTTTACCTCTTTGCTAGTACTTGGAGCATCTATTCCCTTATAGCCCAATCCTCGTGTATCACGATGATTTTTACTTTCTCTTAGCATAGTGGTTAACTTGCTTGAACTAGTATTGAACTTTTTCAAGTCATCTTCCAAAATCTTGATTTTATCAAGAGCATCAGCTAAATCAGTCTCAAGACGTTTTTCTCGAGCGAGAAAAGTGCTTTATTTGTCATTAAAACTAACTTGTTGAGAGTTAATCCTTACTTCGGATTCTGCAAGTTTCTCTTCCAAGGAAAAGTACTTTTGATAAAGATTATCACATTCAAGTGATTTCATACGTAGGTTTTCCTCAGAATCCTTGAGGATCGATTCGTTAGAATGATTCAAAAAATAAACACCCGCGTAACATCTTATCAATTTCTTGTTTTCTCGACAGAGAGGAGTCAG
>NW_020639885.1:0-889 GCF_003573695.1 Papaver somniferum
AAACTGTTTAAAACATCTAATAATATACAAAAACTGGTACATTTAAGAGGAAAGTTCAAAAGACTACACAGAAGTATAGGTGAATGCTTAGTTTTATAGTAGGCTTGTTATCAATAACTCATAATCCTCTAAAATAAAAGAATTAATAAATATCACCTGGAACGCAAGAAACTGTTTTAAACATTTAATAATATACAAAAACCGGTACATTTAAGAGGATGGTTAAAAAGAATACACAAAAGTATAGGTGACTGCATAGTTTCATAGTAGGCTTGTTATCAATAATTCATAGTCCTCTAAAATTAAAGAATTAATAGATGTCACCTGGAACGTAAAAAACTGTTTAAAACATCTAATAATGTATAAAAACTGGTACATTTAAGTGGAAGGTTCAAAAGACTACAAAGAATTATAGGTGAATGCTTAGTTTCATAGTAAGCTTGTTATCAATAACTAATAGTCTTGTAAAATTAAAGAATTAATAGATGTCACCTGGAACCGTAGAAACTGTTCAAAACATTTAATAATATTCAAAAACTAGTACATTTAAGAGGATGGTTCAAAATAATACATATAAGTATAGGTGAATGCTTAGTTTCATAGTAGGCTTGTTATCAATAACTCATAATCCACTAAAATTAAAGAATTAATAGATGTCGCCTGGAATGCAAAAAACTGTTTAAAACATTTAATAATATACAAAAACTGGTACATTTAAGAGGATGGTTCAAAAGAAAACATATAAGTATAGGTGAATTCTTAGTTTCATAGTAGGCTTGTTATCAATAACTCATAATCCTCTAAAATAAAAGAATTAATAAATATCACCTGGAACGCAAGAAACTGATTTAAACATTTAATAATATACAAAAACCGGTACATTTAAGAG
>NW_020639886.1:0-113 GCF_003573695.1 Papaver somniferum
CAACCCAAGAACCAAAAACCTTTTTAGTTGGTTGGGCTTTGTCCCAATTAATCCAAAAATTTTCCAAAACCCATTGTGAAACCAAAACCCAACAAAACCAAATTCTAGGTCAT
>NW_020639886.1:124-420 GCF_003573695.1 Papaver somniferum
CCTTTTAGTTGGTTGGGCTTTGTCCCAATTAATCCAAAAATTTTCCAAAACCCATTGTGAAACCAAAACCCAACAAAACCAAATTCTAGGTCATGTTTTTTTTCATTGACTGTGGGCTTGTTAGATGTTATTTCATCGATCAATGATCTTAATAGGATATGGTTGTGACCTTTAAAGACCAATCAAACCGACTAATTAGAGTCAATCCAATAGACCCAATTGACATACCCACATCTTCTGAGGAAAACACACCGGACCAACCTGAGATAATGGAAGAACCCCGTAGTCTCAAGGAT
>NW_020639886.1:620-1000 GCF_003573695.1 Papaver somniferum
GCAAATCCTCCAAGTCCCTGTGGACAAACCTCTATTTACATTCTATCTTCATCAAGACCCTGTATACTTGTAGGTAAAACATAGGTTGTAGTTTTTAGGTCTCATTCCTTGAGCTACCACAGAACAAGATGCTCTAGCAAACCTCAAAAGAAAGATTAATCCCAGGGCTGATTTACGGAAACGTAGCAGAGCTAATTCTAGTTTGACTAGTATTGCAACTATCCTTGAAGAAAAAATCTCTATTGAACCTGATTATGCTCAGGTATGTCCTCCAATTACCAAATTGGGGGAACTGCTAGAAATTGATCTCTCAACTTGTTCTCTCAACACCCAACCAATCCTTAACTCTTTTGGGAGCTATAATGTACCTACTGACACTT
>NW_020639887.1:0-321 GCF_003573695.1 Papaver somniferum
TTTAGCCTTTGGTTTCACTGAATTGAACTTGGGCTCAGTGTTGAAGTGAGCTTTGGGCTCAGTTGCAGCAGCAGCAGCAGTGGAAGGGAGGCAATGCAGCAATGCAAAGGAAAGCAGCAACAACAGGGTTGTAGGGCAGTGAAAGCAACAACAACAATAGCACAAGCAAGGAAGAAAATAGAGATGGCAGTGAAGAAAAAAGTGTGAACAAGATAATGAGTAACAAAACAGTGAACAAAAACAAAACAAAATGGAACAAAGTGAAAGTGACACAAAGGCAATTAGCCTAAGGCAGGGAAGATGGTGAAACTAACAGTGATA
>NW_020639887.1:521-939 GCF_003573695.1 Papaver somniferum
TATCACTATGTGAATTGTGCTAGAATCAGGGTGCCTAAATATCTAGACTAAGACTCCTAATAAAAATACATATTTGCACAAGAGTCAACATTTCAAGGTAAATGAGCTCCATTTTTTTAATTTTTTTGAATTTTGATTTTTCAATTTTTTTGGAATTTTTCAATTTTTTCAAAAAGAAGAAGGAGTTCGTTTGCAATTATGGCAAATTATCATGGTATCTACTCTATACCCCCAAACCTAAACTAAACATTGTCCTCAATGTTTCAAAATATGGAAAGAATTAAAATGCAACATATGGAAAGGGACATGCTGAGTAGAGTAAAAGGAGAGAGAATACCCGATTTCGGCGAAAGCAGAATTAAAACTCCGTTATTCAAGGCAAAAATCCAACATATTTCAGCCGAGATCATATTGGATT
>NW_020639888.1:0-596 GCF_003573695.1 Papaver somniferum
AAGGCCCTTTTTGCCTTCTGAATAGTGACATAGAATGGGAACATGGCCCTAACCCAGACAATTGCCTAACCTAAAGCTTACAATTTAGTATAGTATTTGAGACTTCAGACTTTCGAGACGGTCGACGCATAAGGGTGGAAAAAAAGATAAATAGCAGAATCTGCAGCTATTCCTCGTCTTTTACGTTAGGCGAACTTAGGCGCAGGCCCAAAAAAAAATAATGTGCATAACTGCTTATGCAGTAAAATCAACTATGCATAACTGCATAGCTTATTATGCATAACTGGTTATGCAGTAAAATCAACTATGCATAACTGCGTAGCTTATCATGCATAACTGGTTATGCAGTAAAATCAACTATGCATAACTGCGTAGCTTATCATGCA
Organism: Papaver somniferum; assembly: GCF_003573695.1. Lineage (NCBI taxonomy): Eukaryota > Viridiplantae > Streptophyta > Magnoliopsida > Ranunculales > Papaveraceae > Papaver > Papaver somniferum. Next base: position 387 of record NW_020639888.1, read on the forward strand.
TAACTGGTTATGTAGTAAAATCAATTATGCAGTTCTGCTTATGCAGTAAAAACAACTATGCATAACTGCGTAACTTTGACTGCATGACAAGTTATGCGTTGTTTAGAGTATCTGCATAACCTGTTATGCATATAAAGTTATGCCTTCCCTGATGAGTGTTATTAAATCATGTTGCAGTTTCAGGAGAACTTTAGAGATGAGTACAGTGCA
>NW_020639888.1:607-1000 GCF_003573695.1 Papaver somniferum
TTACATACGCATGGACTATATCGACCGGTTATATTGGTTTCCTTAACTACTTGTGTTGGGAAAGGAGATTATACATATCGACAGCATAATCTTGCTCCTGTTACTGAAATGTCTCTAATAACATGACGGGCTTTTTACAAAAATAGGCCCGTTTTTTTGGTGCTTTTCATTTCTAGGTCACTTTTTTTATTTATTGCTAGACTAGGCAAGTTTTGACCAAAAGTGATGGATGGAAAGTTAGTTGCAGTTATCTTCCAGCTGTCCATATCTTCTTAGCTAAAAAGACGTTTTAGTCCTTCAAATCTATTGAACATTCAGTGCTTGCTGAACTCATTGAATTGCCTGAGCATACATCATCAGTAAAGAAGCAACGCTGCACCGGTCGGAATGAAT
>NW_020639889.1:0-255 GCF_003573695.1 Papaver somniferum
GGGTCATAGAAGGTTTCTAAGAGATAGGTTTCACCCTTATAGACTGAAAACATCTGAGTTCAACGGATTTGAGGAGACAAGGGGTGCACCAAGACGTTTGAGTGGTGCCGAATTATTCGACAAGACAGCAACCGCAGATAAAGAGTTTGGGAAGCTGGTCAAGCGGCCGGTCGTACGTGAGTCTCCGTGGTCGAAGAGATCGATCTTTTTTTGTCTACCATATTGGAAGGTAACCTCCTTTCTAACTTTATGTCA
>NW_020639889.1:266-435 GCF_003573695.1 Papaver somniferum
ATAACCTCCTTTCTAACTTTATGTCATCTCATCTCATCAGTTACTTGTTATATATATATATATATATATAATATTTTGATCTCCATAGCTTTACTTGTTATATTTGTTTTGCTCGGCATAATTTTACTTGTTAGAAGCTTTATATCTACCAGCATGCATCCATGAATCC
>NW_020639889.1:635-1000 GCF_003573695.1 Papaver somniferum
GTAATTTGAAACTCAATGGATAATATGAATGTATGTGGAATTCTCAAGTTTTTGAGTTTAAATTTGAATTTTAGTTTGGGTTTAATTTGAGTTCCATTTGAATTGACTTTTCCTTGAGTTTCATTTGACTTGACTTTGATTTGAGTTCCATTTGACTTGACTTGACTTTGATGCAGTCAGATTATTCAGATTCAGCCATTCAGATTCAACAAATCTGAATCGATATATTTTTTTTATTATAATTTAAATCTGAGACTCACGGCTGTGGGTCTGCACCTTGTTACCCTTAAAATCAGTCGTTATTGTGAGACCCACGGTTAGGCGTTGTACCAAACAGAGACGCTTTATCAGAGACCCCAACAGAG
>NW_020639890.1:0-151 GCF_003573695.1 Papaver somniferum
TTCACGGTTTGAAATAAAAATTGCCGGGAATATCTTTTTCACGTCTGCATGAATTTGCAGAATTGAATTCTATCGATTTTCTCGGATTTGATCAGCTTATTTAGATTGGGAATGATCCAGCACATCGAAACAGGGAAGGAAATAGATTCAT
>NW_020639890.1:162-494 GCF_003573695.1 Papaver somniferum
CAATTTTATAGATATTTTTCGTGGTTGTAGTAATGAGGTTCAAACTCTCGGACTTGTGAAGGATAATTTTTTTTAGACTTAATAAATAATTATACAAAATATTAACAATTTGGGAGAGAGGTAACCAAGACACTAGATTCCACTATTACGCAAAATTATGATAAATATTTCAAAACTCTATTCAATTCTTAAGTCCTCTTTTATCTTTAATTCACTATCAATCATACAAATTCTCAAACATTATTTGTAAACCTTAAGCATAGATTATCAAGAGATTAAACCAAGCATAACCTATCAAACTGAATAACAAATAATTAAGACAATCATTCAAA
>NW_020639890.1:687-931 GCF_003573695.1 Papaver somniferum
TTAGCTCATCATAGTAAAAATGCTCTCAAAATAATTATTTATTGCTCAAAAAGTGGTTTACAAATGATGAAAAGGTGTAAAACAATTGAACAGAAAAATCGCAACAGAAATAACTGTTGATAAGGCGATGTTCAGCTGTTACAAGAAGAACGATAAATGATAACTGTTGTTGTACGACGAACTACGACCCACGAGTGTGCGTCTTAGACACTGTTGATAAACGACTGCTGCTGCGAGTCCGTTC
>NW_020639891.1:0-191 GCF_003573695.1 Papaver somniferum
AATCAGGAATTGTCTTAGGGAACATTGTTTATTAAAAGGGTATATACATAGACAAAGCTAAAATTGACCTTATTTAGACTCTACAGGTCCCAAAAATCGTAAAAGATATTAGGTCATTCTTAGGGCATGCAGGTTTTTACCGTCGATTCATTAAGGATTTTAGCTTGATTTCTAGACCTCTTTGCAATTTG
>NW_020639891.1:202-428 GCF_003573695.1 Papaver somniferum
ATAGACCTCTTTCCAATTTGCTTGCAAAAGATGTTAAGTTTGTCTTTGATTATGCTTGCTTAAAGGCTTTTAATAAGCTTAAAACTTTATTCACTACTTCCCCGATAGTCCAGGCACCTAACTGGAACCTACCCTTTGAAATTATGTGTGATGCTTCAGATTATGCTATATGCGTTGTGCTAGGTCAGCGAGAAAACAAATTACTCCATGTGATTTACTATGCTAG
>NW_020639891.1:628-1000 GCF_003573695.1 Papaver somniferum
GGGGTAAGCAAGATCGTTCTAGGTTTTTAGCCGAGGTTAAGCATTTCTTTTGGGACGATCCTTATCTGTTTAAGTATTGTCCGGACCAGATTATTAGGAGATGTGTATCTGAGAGTGACCAGTATAATATTATCTCCTTTTGTCATCAACATGCATGTGGGGGTCATTTTAGTGCTAAGAATACTGTTGTTAAGATTTTGCAGTGTGGATTTTACTGGCCTTCGTTGTTTAAAGATTCCCATAGTCATTGTGTTTCTTGTGAGCGTTGGCAGAAGTTAGGAACCATTTCCCATAGAAATATGATACCTTTGAATCCTATTTTAGTGATTGAGGTCTTTGATGTGTGGGGCATTGATTTTATGGGTCCATTTC
>NW_020639892.1:0-500 GCF_003573695.1 Papaver somniferum
TACAATCTGCCACTGCCCTTTTTGATGATCACTTACTTAAGTACTTGAGACTTCTCATCACTGGTGATGGTGCGGGGTTTGGTCCTCTACAGCAGCGACTATCTACCTTGCCCATCAAAGACGGTGGACTTGGCATTTACACCATGGATGACACTAGCGCCTATTGTTACCTTGATTCTCATTGTCAGACTACTTCGGTACAAAAGGTGATCCTTGGTAATTCATTCTCAACTGAAAAAGGCTCTGCTTATCAGTTTGCATTACAAAATTTTTCTCAGGTATGTGGCTTTCCTTCTACATACTGTGTCGATGATACTGCCCCCCCGTCCATGCACTCCCTGGCAGTCATTTATTTTGATGCAGTTAAGAAGCAAATCCCAGACCAATTTTCTATGTCCGCAAGAGATTCCATCATGTGGCAGTGCAACCGTATCAAGCATGCACAAGATTATTTATTGGCTGTACCCATCAGTGGGCTTAATCAGTGCCTTGGACCTAGA
>NW_020639892.1:511-1000 GCF_003573695.1 Papaver somniferum
GATTATTTATTGGCTGTACCCATCAGTGGGCTTAATCAGTGCCTTGGACCTAGAAATTTTAGAGCTGTACTTTGTTATCGTCTTGGTATCCCATTGTTTGCTGAGAATGGCTTGTGCCCAAGTTGTAATAAAACCATGGACATCTTTGGTGATCATGCACTTCATTGTGCTAAGGATATAGGCCCCAAGTTTCGACATGATATTGTTCGTGATGTAGTCGCCGACATTTGCTTCAAAGCTAGTGTGCCTGCTCGTAAGGAAGTTTCTTTGAGATTTTTGACGAATGATGACAAAGAGCTGAAACCTGCTGATATTCTTGTGCTAAACTGGGAAGATAGAAAGGATGTTTGTATGGATGTCACAGGTGTTTCGCCCTTCACAGGTGATGGAATTCGCTCTTTCGTCCCAGGGAAAGCTATATCTAATGCGGTTTCACGTAAACACTCTAAGTACTTGGACAAGTGTATTTCACATGGCCATGGATTGAGT
>NW_020639893.1:0-1000 GCF_003573695.1 Papaver somniferum
TAACAAGGAGAAAGATTAAAAAAGATTCTTCTTCTTCTATGTGCCGTATCCCTTCAGGACGTAGGCGATCATGGCTTTCCACTTCCCCCTATCTCTCGAAGCTCTCAACAGGGCTTGACTCCCCGCATCTCCCATGCCCCTTCCCATCATCCATTCGCTCAGGCCCTTCAGATATGTCGTGCGCTGCTTTCCCCTGTCTCTTCCTCCCTCTATCCGTCCTGTGAGTATCAGGTTTTCCAGACCCTCCTTTCTCATTACATGTCCCAGGAACTTCAGCTGTCTCTTTCTGATATCAAGCATGAGTCTTCTTTTTGTTTGCATCCTACGCAGCACCTCGTAGTTGCTCACGTGTTGGGTCCATGATATCCTTAGCATCCTCCTGTAGAACCACATTTCTGTGGCCTCGAGTCTCCTCCTCATCCTTGAAGAGATCGTCCAGCTTTCGCTACCGTAAAGCAAGACGGGTATCACGTAGCAGTTCAGCACTCTTTTCTTTGTTGTCCGTGAAACATTCCTGTCCTTAAGAATTTTGCTCAACTTTTGGAATGCGTTCCTGGCCATTCCGATACGTGTCTTAATTTCAGCGTCGCATTTGCCATCTTCTGTGAGGACACTTCCCAGGTATTTAAACTTCTGCACCTGCTTGATCCTGGTGTTCCCGACCTGTAGTGTGCATTTCTGGTTGGTCTTTTTGCTGATGACCATGCACTCTGTCTTCTTGTAGTTTATGCTCAGTCCCTTTCCAGCACTCTCTTTTGCCACCTTTTGCAGGAGTTCCTGCAGCTTTTCTTCCGTGTCGGCTATCAGTACTGTGTCGTCCGCATATCTTATGTTGTTGAGATTGTGTCCGCCAATGACGAAACCAGGTAGGTCTTCAAGTTCTCTCAGAATCGCCTCGCTGTACAAATTGAATAGATCTGGCGAGAATACGCATCCTTGCCTTACGCCTCTTTCTATTTTTGTGTATTCGCTGCATTCGTTTTCGACCCTTATGCATGCA
>NW_020639894.1:0-676 GCF_003573695.1 Papaver somniferum
GTATTATGTAACATAGACCAGCTATTAGAGTCAATTGAAGAATATGACTCTCTAAATTTGTTAATCATGATGGGAGAGAACATGAATCTCAGAGCTGGTCTCTTTGTTTGGTGTGTCTTAACTGAACAGAAAGTACATAATAGTTGTGCTCAGAAAGTCTTGAACAAACTTGCAAATCAACCTGAAAACCAATAATATTGAAAGTGGATAATGCAGTACAAAGTACCATTAAAAGAGTCTTAAATGAGCACAAAGTACCTTGTCCCAGAAATATATCAAACAGTACATAATTTCAGCACTCTAAAAAAAGCGAACAAAAGTATTTAAAATGATGCGCAAAACAGAATCTGCATTGTGACCAATAGAACTAATAAGGGAGAACTAAAAATCTAAAACTCATGGGTATGAAGGAATGACAGTGCACGTTGCCTTGTTGTGGTGAGTTTTCTTCTTATAGTTGGAACAACGGACGGACTTCCTAGCTTTCTCCCATGCATTCTTGATACGATTTCCCTTTGGCCTACCTGGTGGAACTCGTGGATGGGGTGGAAAAATAGTATCCTCTGGCAGATACTGCTCTGGCCTGTTGTAGTTGGGGATTGGTCTGATAGCAATTGAATACAGCTGCTGAAAATTTGTAACTTTGAAGTAGTCTTCGATATAATCTACGTATCGA
>NW_020639894.1:687-1000 GCF_003573695.1 Papaver somniferum
GATCAACAGTGTGAGACCTGCAGATGCGTAAAAAGCTTTTCAGCACAAATAACTTAAAAAGCAATACATATATGCAACACTGCAAACAAATACAAAAAAAACAAAACATATGATTCACTCCTACATGTATGCTATAGTACAGTAAAAGTTGTTTTATGGGATAAAGCTAACCTAGGCGAATGAATCTCATACTCATACGCAGATGACTGAGTAACATTCCAAACTCGACCAATTTGAATATGTTCTTTAAGTAACGCCTCGTAGGTAGGAGTGAGCTTCTCTGGGTCCATCAAAAGACTCATTTCGCGACGTT
>NW_020639895.1:0-386 GCF_003573695.1 Papaver somniferum
AGAGTTGTAAGGATGATATTTGCGAGATGCTCAAGTTTGTTGTAGATTACCATTTGTCTTGTGTTTAATTTAGTTGTTTTCTTCTTTTGTGAAGGTTGAGTCATTTCTTGACTCCTTGTAACTATTGTATTTTCTCCTTATGCTCTGATTAAATCTTTTAATTATTGAGCTATGAAGGATATCTGAAAACAAAGAGTATTTCCTTATTTTTGGATGGTTTCTGATCCATTAACCTTTTGTAACTGGTCCATGAACGTCCGTGTCTGTATTGGGTGTTTTAGGGTTTCGTTAACAAGGGCATATGAAAAAGCGAGGGTCTAACAACCACACCCAATATTTCGTTTAGGCAATCTGTATGGACAAACTCCAATATATTTCTGAGAGCA
>NW_020639895.1:586-1000 GCF_003573695.1 Papaver somniferum
GTATTGGGTGTTTTAGGGTTTCGTTAACAAGGGCATATGAAAAAGCGAGGGTCTAACAACCACACCCAATATTTCGTTTAGGCAATCTGTATGGACAAACTCCAATATATTTCTGAGAGCACTAACTAATAAAGCGATCTCAACCAAAAATATATCCAAGAGTTATATCTATGTTTCTTAATGTAATCAGCAAATCAAACAGATAGAAATCCGTGAGCTTGATTATTATAAGAAACAACTTGGACGGTATCAAAAACCAATATCCAAGTGTCAATCAATTCAATCAACAACCAAAGGTTGGATTCACAATTGATTGAACTTACGCACAACCTGTGATGTATCAAGTATATAAACAAATATAATGCGGAAAAGAAATAACACAAACACCAGAAATTTTGTTAACGAGGAAACCGA
>NW_020639896.1:0-852 GCF_003573695.1 Papaver somniferum
AAAAAAAAAAAAACCTGAATCTTAAAGTAAAATAAAACATCATCTATAACCCCACCACACGAGGCCAAGTATAGAACTGCTTCTACCTTAAAATCCTAGCTTGGTTCTGCGCCAGTGCCTGCGCTTAGCATTTTACCTACAAAAATAAACAAACAAATCAGAAAAATACCAATCATCTGAAGAAGAATAACAGAGCTATAGAAGAAGAACAGATTCACAGAAGAAGAGATCTGAAGAAAAAGATGAAAGAAACACAAACCTGATGATGTTATCAGTTCTCATACGGATCCAATTAGGGATAGGTCAGTTTTGTCTCATCTTCTAGCTTCTTCTTGATCATAAATGACTTGTGGAAACGCTGTAAAAACGTAAATCAAAAATCAAAATCAAATTAGTAGTGAAATCATCACTGCAACAGCATACTAAAGGAAGATTATCGCTGAAACAAAACCAGAAAGGAAGAGGAAGAAGGGAGATTGAAGAGAGAGACAACATTTTCGCTTCTTTGGTGCGGCCGCTGAGGAAGAAGAAAAGTGAGAATGAAGAGAATTAGGTTAGGGTTTCTTCCTTATATACTCGTTGTGGGTTTAAAGTTCGGTTTGTGTGACCTTAAAAACCCCATTAAGGGGCATGCTTTCTATGGCGCTCATGTTTTGGAGCCGGAGTGCTACTTCCATTACCATACGCCCCCTCAAGATGAGTGGGTTAGCCTGGAAGCTCAAACTTACAACAAATTCACTACTACATTTTTTTTTATCCTTTTTCTTTCTTTTTTCCTTTTTTTTTTTTAAGGTAAAGGTTAATTTCATTTATCCAAAAAGGAAAATATATATATATATATATATATATATA
>NW_020639897.1:0-524 GCF_003573695.1 Papaver somniferum
AAGTTCCTCTCTCTCCTCTCTCCAAGCTTTTTTCTCCTTTCTGATTATGGAGTAATTTTCTTAGGATAAGCTTGGGGGATTATCAGGATCATAAGTTAGAGGATGGTTTTCGAGATCAACTTTAATCAAGATGATTAATTCATATGTTTTGATAACAGATTACTATTTCTTTTTCCTTTTTTCTTAGTTTTCTGGGATCCATTTATTTTAATTTTTCTTTCATCTCTGAATATTTGGTTGTTTTTAGATCTTTATTTTCTCCTCTCTCTGTTGAATCAGGTTCTTCCTCCTCCTTAGTTATGGATCTATTGATTCTTATCCTTCTTCCTCCTTTTGCTTTGGATTCTCGGTGATTCAGGTTCTTCTTCTCCTTTGGATCTGTTGTATCAGTTCTTGTTTCTCCCTTTGCTTTGATTCTTCTGTTGGGTCTGGATTATTTTCATCTTTTCTCAACCTTTTTCTTCTTTTGGGTCTGAAGTTTTTTCTTCTCCTCGGTCTTGATCTTTGTTTCTTCTACGTTTCTC
>NW_020639897.1:535-1000 GCF_003573695.1 Papaver somniferum
ACCTTTTTCTTCTTCTGGGTCTGAAGTTTTTTCTTCTCCTCGGTCTTGATCTTTGTTTCTTCTACGTTTCTCTCTTTTTCTGGTTAAATGTTCTCTTTTGACTTGATCTTTCTCTCTTTAATTAGTAATTATGTGCTCTTATTTTAATTCCTGAGGAGGAAAAAAAATTTGACTCTGCTAAAAGCTTTTGAAGGAAACCCCTTCTCTCCCTATTCGTTGGGTGTTTCTCTAAATTCTAAAATGAATTTCTTATGGTTTTAGATAAGAATACCAAGATTACTCTTCCCTGTTTCCAGATCTTTAAAAAGTCTGTCTTCATTTCTTCTTTCTCTTTGATTCTCTAATCTTTGCTTTTCCTCTTTAACCAATGAGTTACTGTTTCCTTTCTTGGATCTTCCCGTTTTTGTGCCGGAGAAATATGGTAATTTTAAAAAAAGGTAATTTAAGTATCAAATCTTTAAAATA
>NW_020639898.1:0-384 GCF_003573695.1 Papaver somniferum
ACGCGTTTTCCTACTATGATACCAATTGAAAAATTGGGGGTCTAACAACACCACCCAATATTTTGCTTAGCAATCTGTATGGACTAACTCTGAAATACTTTGCTAGAGAATCAACTAGACAGTCAGACTCAATCTAGATAAAAGTATCTCAAGGAGATAATATCTCTCTCTTGTTTTTGATATCACTCAAGCTAAAAACAATAGCGAGTCTTTATCAAATACAAGGAATACTTTGGACGGTACCAAATACCAATGTCCAAGGATCAATCAATATCAATCAACAACCAAAGGTTGGATTTCCAATTGATGATCATGAACGCACAACCTGTATTATTTCAATTATATAAAATATAATGCGGAAAAGAAATAACACAGACACCAGAA
>NW_020639898.1:393-1000 GCF_003573695.1 Papaver somniferum
CTAACTTCGGACTGGACTATAGTTGAACCCCAATCAGTCTCCCACCGATCCAAGGTACAGTTGTACTCCTACGCCTCTGATCCCAGCAGGATACTGCGCACTTGATTCCCTTAGATGATCTCACCCACAACCAAGAGTTGATGCAACCCAAAATCACAGACTTTATAATAAACAGATCTGTCTCACACAGAAAAGTCTATCAAAGGATAAATCTGTCTCCCACAGATAAACCCTAGGTTTTGTTCCATCTTAAGATATAAAATCAAGGTGAACATGAACCAATTGATAATCCGGTCTTATATTCCCAAATAACAGCCTAGATTAATCAATCATCTCATCCTTCCTGACTACACAGGCAGTTTGTCGAGGAATCACAAACAGTGAGACAAAGATGTTTGTGACTTCTTTATCTTGCCTATCGTAGAACTCTCACGATCTCAAGCTAATCAATTGATTGTACTCGTACGATAGAAGATGCAAGATCAGATCACACAACTACGATAAAAGTAGTATCGGTCTGGCTTTACAATCCCAATGAAGTCTTTAAGTCGTTAACCTGGTTTTAGAGAACAAAACCAAAGGGTAAAGGAGATTCAACTCTAGAGAG
>NW_020639899.1:0-606 GCF_003573695.1 Papaver somniferum
AATAGGTTATCATAGGATGATGGGGTAGTGAGGGGATTTGTTGTTTGGTGAAGTAGGGTGGTTATGGAAGTTTGTTGAAGGAGGCTGTGGCAGGGAATGGCGGTGGCAGGGAGTGGTGGTGTTGCAGAGGGTGAGGGAGGAAGATGGGTTAGATGGGGTTTGAGGAAGGGGCTGTTTGTTTTGCGGGTATAGGTGTTAGGTGTTGTAGTGTTGAGCGGTTGTAGCAAATTCGATGTCCAGCGAAGATGATACGTTGGATGATCACATCTGGATTGAATCGAACGGCTAAGATGGAACAGGCTTGCAGCGACCGTTGGATGCGTGATACAACAATTATGACGGCTTAGATTGGAGTTAGGTACTATGATGTTTGACAGGAGCTTCAAGATTTGATGCTCGGTGATGAGGCGACCGTTGGATGATGTGATGGATCCAATCTGACGGATCTCATGGAAATGGGTATGGATATTGGAAATGGATTTGGGTAAGGTTTTTGGGCCTTGGGTATGCCAAGCCCATATCTTCTTTAAGGACAATTCTTCCTCTTCAAGCCCACTTCTAGTTGATCCGGCTCTTGCAAACATCATTCTTCGCTGCCTTTCTGCG
>NW_020639899.1:617-1000 GCF_003573695.1 Papaver somniferum
CACTTCTAGTTGATCCGGGTCTTGCAAATATCATTCTTCGCTGCCTTTCTGCGGGAGTCTTTGCCGTTTCTTTGCTCTCTTCGCTCCGTGAGTTAACCAGGCATTATTTAGTACCTAAAAATGCAAAATTAATTAAGAAAAATATTTATTCTTGAAAACAACGAAAACACAGAATATAGGATAAAATGGAGCGTTAGTGCACAAATGATGAGTTAAATTCCAATAAAAAGGTGCAAATATATACAATATTTGGCGCTCATCAAATACCCCCAAACCTGAATTTTACTTGTCCTCAAGTAAAACAAAACTAAGGAAATCCTACCTATACCACTGTCGCTGGTCTCTCGATTGTATTTAGCGAATGCAATAAGCCTTTTAAACCA
>NW_020639900.1:0-458 GCF_003573695.1 Papaver somniferum
GTTAGCTAAGGCTGTAAGGTTGGTTAACTAGATATTTGACAAAAACTTAACCTAGGTGAACTGGCTAGGTGAAGGAAACTCTCATCCATCTCCCTGCACTTCCCCTCCACAATTTCTTTTCAATGTTTGTTCTGTCAGCTTCACCACAACCCTGCCCTTGGCCTTAGGCCTTGGTTCATTCTTGTTTTGTTTTGCTTTTGCCTTGTTGTTTCTTCCCTGCCCTGCATCTTCTATTTGCTGCTGCACTGCTTTCTCATCTTGTACATTCTATTGCACTGCTGCATTCTATTGCTGTGCAACACTTTTCTTTCACTGCATTGCATTGTTGCTTTGCATTATTTGCCTCCTTTGCTGCATTGTTCTCTTCAGCTGCCTCTGCAACTGCTGCTGCCAAGCTGCTGTTGCTTGTTCTGCTGCAGTTGCTGTTGGCCTTGCTGTGCAGCTCTTGCTCCTGCTGC
>NW_020639900.1:469-1000 GCF_003573695.1 Papaver somniferum
CTGTTGCTTGTTCTGCTGCAGTTGCTGTTGGCCTTGCTGTGCAGCTCTTGCTCCTGCTGCTGCTACTACCTGCTGTGTAGCTGCAGCAGGAGCAAGAGCTGCACAACAAGGCCAACAGCAACTGTGTATCTGTGTGTTTTATCTGCCAGGGATTGGTGTTGTGCTTCAAAATATAACACTTTTAAAGAGCCACAGTTGGAAATTGCATGTTTGCCCATCCCGAAAACAGTCCATTATGAGTTAGACCTTTTGAATCCTGAACCCTTAAAATTAAAAGATTTTGTGCTTAAAAGTAAACCTGTTGAACAATTTAGGTTTAGGGGTGATTCATTCGGTTTTTCACTCTCACTCCCATTTAAGTCCAATTTTAGTGTTTTAAAACTTCCTTTGTCTTTACACTTCGTCTTTTGGGTTGATCCTCAACTCTTTAGATTGTTAGTGTATGGTGAATTTTTGTATATAATCCAGTAGATAAAATTTTAAAAACCCTTTTGTTCCTTTTGTATATATTTTGCTAATCCAATATGATCT
>NW_020639901.1:0-403 GCF_003573695.1 Papaver somniferum
CAAATTTTCAGAGTCAAGAATACGATTACAATGACTGAATTGCGAGAACTTCAAGAAGAATACATTGCTCTAGAGGAAAGACAAAATGAAATGGAATCATATCCAGTTGCGAACACCAGCTCACAAACAGCGAATGCAAGCTTATTACCCAAGCTAATAAACACAGTGGCGAATACTTCGCAAGTACAACAAGAAAAGGAGACAAGTAACAATCAGCAGAAATTGGTAGCTATGGGGAGCCGAGATTAAGAAGAGTACGAAAGAGAAAGAAATTTCTACAGTCGTGGAGGAAATAACAAGATTCAAAGACTCGATCAACCGCAAGAAACTTATGGAGGTCAAAGACCAAACTTTAATAGAGGGCAAGGAGGTCACAAAGTAATATGGGAAGAAATCAAGATGC
>NW_020639901.1:414-1000 GCF_003573695.1 Papaver somniferum
ACCGCAAGAAACTTATGGAGGTCAAAGACCAAACTTTAATAGAGGGCAAGGAAGTCATAAAGTAATATGGGAAGAAGTCAAGATGCCACCTCTAAAGGCAAGTGTAGAGAAGATATGGGAAGCTATAATTTTGATGGAGAATATACCAACACCATGGAACATGGGAACAGAACCGCCCCCAAATCACAGAAGTCATGAATTTTGTTCTTATCATCATTTTCATGGACATACCACAAACGATTGCAGAAATGTAAAGAGAATTATTTTGAGAATGATAGATCAAGGAAAACTAAACGACTTTCTGGTAGGGCATCCGCAATCTCAACCATTACCACCACCGCCAGAACATCACAAAGTGAATACGATGAAAAAGAAAGAAATATTCTTCATAGAAGTTGGTGCAAAAGCAAAAAATCTATTATGTCACTCTATCGTACATTCATATAAGACAATTGAAGATTTTCATGATAATGTTTTGAGTAGAGTGTTCGCAAGAGATAATAATGGAAGAGAAATTATGAATATTGCGAAAATCTCGCGATTAGAGGAATGGCAGAAACAGATCATTTCTTTTACCGCAGAAGAA
>NW_020639902.1:0-374 GCF_003573695.1 Papaver somniferum
TAGGTACTAAATAAAGCCTGGTTAACTCACGGAGCGAAAAGAGCAAAGAAACGGCAAAGACTCCCGCAGAAAGGCAGCGAAGATTGATGTTTGTAAGAGCTGGATCAATTAAAAGTGGGCTTGAAGAGGAAGAATTGTTCTTAAAAAAGATATGGGCTTGGCATACCCAAGGCCCAAAACCCTTACCCAAATCCATTTCCATTATTCGTACCCATTTCCATGAGAGCCGTCAGATTGGATCCATCTCATCATCCAACGACCACCTCATCATTGTGCATCAAAATCCGAAGCTCCTGTCAAACACCATAGTACCTAACTCCATCTGAAGCCGTCAGTTTTGTTGTATCTCATAATCCAACGGTCGCTACATACCT
>NW_020639902.1:385-1000 GCF_003573695.1 Papaver somniferum
ACACCATAGTACCTAACTCCATCTGAAGCCGTCAGTTTTGTTGTATCTCATAATCCAACGGTCGCTATATACCTCTCCATCATAGCCGTTCGATTCAATCTATATGGGATCATCCAACGCTCTTTACTCGCTGTGCATCAAAGTTCGTTACTCCCGCTCAACACCCAAACGCCAAACACCTACACCACAAACCAAACAGCCCCTAACCCATTCTTCATCGACCTCTTCTCCTCTTCTCCCCAAATTCCTCTCTTCCTTATCACCTGCAACTTCCGCCACCACCATCTCCTGCCATCACTGCCACCACCAGACCTCGAACCACACCACCACCACAACCACCCGACAACTCCACCATCTCTCTACCTAGCCTAGGTGTTTCATCAAATTCACATCCCACTGACCTAGGGTGTGGAGTTGATGAGACGACTCGAGCTAGGGTTCACAGTTCACAAAGAAGAGCAGCAAAAGCAGCAGAACAAGTGGGAAGAACAGAAGAAGGTATGGGTCGAGGTGAAATCGCAAGTGGGTACGTCAAATTGAAAATCCCCAAATCAAATTTTAGGTTTTAAAAAATTAGGGTTTAGAAATTTGGGGATTCTGCACTATAAATAGAAC